>NC_091093.1:16167500-16422500 GCF_024713975.1 Paralichthys olivaceus
GAGAACTGTTCATCTTATTACCTTCACTTGTCAGGTGCATTGTTCAGGGTCCATGGAAGTTCAATGTTATATTAATGCGAATTGGACAATTGGTATCTTCAATATAAATTAAACTTGCAAAACAAGTGACCAGGTCTCTGTAGCAGCAGCTGGAACTCGATCCAGAACCCGATCACAACAACAGTGCGTTCCATACAACGGGTGCGTTCACAACAATGGCATTGACAACTGAGGGGTTCTGATTTGAGCTTCACTGATCTTTGAATGAACTGGTGAACAGCTCTTTGTATGGTGGCTTCATGGTTCTGCATTCTGATCCAGTAGTTGTTTAATTACTACAGGTCACAATTACAGTTTCAGAAAGAAATCTCCAACCAGCATCACCACAGGCCAAGAAAACAGCCCATTCCAAACAGGCAGGCAGTGAGTAAAGAATAAATGACATGATGGTACCCTGGTGTTGAGCTGAGGTCTCACCAAAGATTTGGTGTTAACATTAACAGTATTTGCAGCTGAGACCCCTCAGTCAAGTGTAGACCATGAGGTGACGGACTGATCATCTTTTCATTAATACTTATTGAAGTTAATAACAGTTTCCTGAACATTCTGACCTCCTGCTCCCAGCTCACATCCATCACAGTAAATGTGAGTAACACTATCTATAAATATATGTCGAGCAGTTAAATGTATGTCGGTGTAATGCAAGACTTACATGAGCACACAGAAAACCTCCCTGAGTGTCCTGTATCAAAGCATATCTAGTGATTTAGATGTATTAGTGAAGAAGCCTTCATCAAATTAAAATTATGTGTGATTTTTAGAAAATTACTTGGATGCGTTCTACGTCATCGATGGCATCAACGAGCAGAGAACCAGACAAAGAAAGAAAGGGAGGAAAAAAAGGTAAACAGATGACAGAAGAAGGAAGGAAGGTGCTCAGTGACTAAAAAAAACAAAGGAGTCAGCAGAGCCATCAATCAAACCTGATTTGTACAAGTCCACTAAATCCTAGGGGAGAGGTCTAATCAGGCAAAAGGAGAGAAAACATCTGTGTTAGGTGTACTGAACCTTTTTTTTTTAGAATTTACAGCTTGAAGAGGGGAAGGATTAGTGGGCATGTTATTGGGATATACTGTGTTTAACAGGTGGATGAAGTGAGCCAAAAAGCTCTTCATGAAGCAGAGCTCAGAGGGTCACAAAGAAAGTGTTGTGCATTACCACCGTACATGTCAGTTATACCTCTGCTTTTCTATGGAGACCCACGAGTGTCACAGAAATGGCAATAAAACCTTTCATTAACTAAGTAGAATGGCACTCAGTAGAGTATAAACCTCTTCCAATGAATCATTCAATGGGAAATGGTGCCAATGTTAAAAAAAAAAGCATTTCGCAATATTAAAGAAAGTGAAAAACAAATTCTGGATCTGCACCAAAATTTAGTGGGTTCTTTCCTGATCAATACCACGTCCTGCCTCAAAGTTTTGTGGTTATCCATCAAGTAGTTTTTGTGTACAAACAAACCAACCAACCAACCAATAGAGTACATATGTAAACACAACCCTCACTCGTTTAATGAAATATTAATTTATAGCTACAATTAATTGAAGAAAGGTTTTATGCTTATTCTGTGACACTTGTGCTGTGTTGACACCCGACCCAAGCCCATCAGGACCCAAAGAACTGGTTTCAGGCAAAGATTCTGAAATGGTTTCAGTTTGGTCACATCTTAATTCTTTACACTGCATGTGCCTGTAATCATAAAAAAAAAACTAAAAACAGAATACCTGTCAGGTTCGGGTTGGGCTATGATACATTAACTGCTTCAGATTGGTTCTGACTGAAAACTGCAGCCGGACTCTCTCTGTTGTGGTTCTCTATATCTTCCTTGTGCTGTTACAAGTCAGACAAAGTCTGGACAACAAGCAGTGTGTTGTCTCCTTGTGGTCTCAGAGTTTTGGCCCTCAGTCTGTATGTGTCATGTGTTCAGTTCTGAGGTCTATCAAGTGGAGTCCTGGGATGAAGCTGTAAAAGAATCCCTCCCTCGTGGCAGGACTCTGTAACTAATGCATACAGGCAGATACTATATTCTTACAAGGCTCATGTACAAACACACATTCAGAGAGTCCAGTGGCTGTGAGCCACCTACTATGACATCAGGTCCAGTTGATACCTGCTGTATCTGCAACAAACAGAAAGTATTTATATGAAACATTTGCCATGGACCATTGTGTGTGTGTGTGTGTGTGTGTGTGTGTGCGTGCGCATGCAGGATTGTGTGTTTGAAAGTTGTATGCATGTCTTCAATTTTACACAAACATTATCATACGAGGATTGTCCCATTCCCTCACTACACACACACAAACACACACACACACACACAGAGCTCAGTGCAGTGTCTGTGCCCTCCCTGTGCCCTTGTCATCACCTCCTCCTAACAGAACTCCTGGAGGCCCCACACTAACAAGAGCTTTTTATTCAAATCACTCTCCCACTGCATTCCCTTTCTCCCCTTGCTACCCCGTCTTAACATACACACAGACACACACACATCCTCCCTCCCTCCTTTGTCCCTTTCCACTGTGCTCAGCCTGAAGGGTCTGTCATGGCAGAGCAGAAACTGGACAACGTGCGACGAGCAATATGGCAGATATTTGAACTCCGAATATGCACACACAGATAAATACACACATGCAGGCCCCTTAGCAGTTTGGGAGAGTTTGAACTGAACTCTAACAAAAATCAATATTTGACACAGTTTTTGATTGACAGAGCACGAGACATATGAGTACATACAAGTACATTTTATCTGTGCTTCCAGTGTTTTCTTTTACTATCAAACTACCTGCCTGACTTACATCACAGTAAGAGCGTAAGATAAGTAATCAAGGAAGCCAGAAGAGGTAAAGGTATGCAGTAGAAAAAAACCTCAAAAGAAATAACTTCATATTGATAAGATAAATATTTCATTTCTATCAACATAAAGGTGCTATATGTAATTGAATTGCTAATTTAGCCAACATTAGCATTTACAGTAGCTTACTTACTTACTTACTTACTTACCAGTCTACCAGAAATATGAGTTCAGCATCAACCCTGCTTTACCCTGCAATAGATTTAGGAAAACAACCAGTGTTGGTGCTAAAATATGTTTTCAGGTGTGTTGGAATGTGGTGATCATTACTGATACTAAACACTTGTATAAAAGAGATATAAAATGCTGTTTTAAAACAAACCCTTATGGATGTAGCCATGGTGGCGCCCAGTCTGCCCTGAAGAAGTTGTGCTGCTGACAGTGTACATTATTTTATTGTAAATGCAATGACGGTTGAAGCTCTGGGCAAGTGTCCATCTCCACCTCCTGATCCCAGAGAAAAACATCCAGCGGCACAGAGAACTTACATACAGCACCATCATCTTTTGAACCCTCACATTTGTCCCAAATTGAAGACCACCGCACCAAGAAAATAAGAAAAAGTATTGGAAAAAGGATGATGGGGTATATTTTTCCATCATTTATCCTTCTCATATTTTCTCCCTTCTTTTACTCTCTGTTTGCTTTATTTTTTTTCTTCCTCTGCTCATCTGTGAGTTGCCTGCAGGAGCCTCAGTCTGACTGACTGCATGGGGGGATTTCCCAGATGATGCACTACCCAGATCTGACACTGCAAGGCAGTGTTGTAAATCTGTGCTGACAACATATCATTAGTGTCTCACTGTATGTTGGATCGTGAGTAATTGGGGTATGCATCATGAATAAATGAATTTGTAGATTAATGAATGGAAGAAGCAGTTGGAGTCCTCTCCATTAATACGCACTAATGCTGAGTTACACTCTGTGTGTTTTCTGGACATAGAGAGGCTGAGGACAATCATGGAAAGCTGAGGAGGAAGGGGCACAGTGATGATGAAGATGATAGTGGATGAAGGAGAAGGTGCAGAAAGTGGTAGTCCCGCACTCTCTGACATCAGTGAGTCACTGGACAGTGACTGGGGCCAGGGCCGGTGCACAGTGGAACGGGCAGACATAACTGTTTACGTGTGTTATTGTAGAATGACGTGAAGTGTTTGAGGTTTGATTACTCCACTTGCTGTCTCATAGACAGACAGACAGGCGAATGGAAGGACAGATGGACAGACAGACAGATGGATGGACAGACTGCTGGATTGTTGTATTTTTTGTACTAATGTTTATTGGATAGACAGACAGACGAACAGATGGATGGAACACAGTAATGAATTAAGTTTCATAACTTTTTTAACTTGCTAATTTAATTTGAACAAACTTAATTAATGTCTGTTACCAGTTGAAGTATTTTTCTGGGTTGGTCCAACATGTGTCTTTGTTCAGTGCTCTGTTAGGTGACAGCATCTGATGTGAGGATGCCTCTTCTCTGGAAAGGTCACAGCACAGAAATCCCTCTGCAGTTTGTATGACAGCTGTGACTTGGCAGATTTTTTAGTTTTTTTTTAGATCCCAAGCATAAAGGGAAAGTTACACAGAGATGACATCAAAACTTCAAAGCCAGAATCCAAAGCCCAATTGAAAAAGACTTCTCATAAATAAATCAAATGAGAGACATACCCCAATTATCCGTTAATAAAAAAAACACATCCTCCCAATATGTACATCTTTATTCCCTCTTTGCTTTGTGCTTCCTTGGGAGAAAACACTTAAAAACCGTTTCACCATCTCATTCTCAGATAATCGCCGTATAATAGAGATTGTAAGGAGTCTCTAAGTTTGGAAGCTGATGATGCCCACATGCTGGGAGTATTTCTTATTTGAATATACGCCCCAGTGCACGTTTAATGGTGGATATCCTGTGTGTGTGTGTGTGTGTGTGTAGGTGTGTGTGTGTGTGTGCCCCGTGCTTTGACGCTCGGGCAGCTACTGTACAGGAGAGCGCTCTCTCTCGCCATCTCTGAGAAATTAGTACCGGGGGGCTGTGGCAGGAGGTTTCTTTCGGGGTGCCGAGGCGCGTCCCACGGACTGGATTGGGGATGGCGCTGTGTACAGTGTGAGGGAGAGCGAGCAGCCAAAGTTTGCAGAGCGCAGGCAGGAAAGTTCGCAGCAGAGGCGACCCAGGCTCCTCTGACATATCACCCATGGATTTCCAGTGCCAACATGCGGACTACACACTTCAAATAAGGCGGATTTTCGGGCTGTTTTGCGGATGTTTTCAGAGATTTTCTGCCCGTCCCGTTCAGTTTGTTGCCGTCACTGCACGCTGCTGTTTCAATGGACAGTTCGTCTCTCTTATCATCCAGTGAGTAACTTGGACTGAAGTTGATCGCATGGTTTCCTGACCCTGTGGATAAGTGTGAGCATGGCTTCAGTGACGCTGTGCCATGTAGCCTAGTCGTGGATGTTTAAAAACAATGAACTCCCCCCGTGACAAGGACCTGGCACCCTTATCTCGGAAACACCGTCTCATGGCTGCAGCTATGCCCGGTGAGGACAGCCCATTGCCCGGCAACATTTCCAGGAGTGATCGGAATGGATTTGGGGGACTTGTTTATTGTTTTATATGTGGAAGCGGAGTCACGCCAGGGAAGGAGCTGAGGCTGCAAGTGACTTATCAGAAAGAGAGGCTTCCCTTTTTCCCGTTTCTGCAAAACCAGGAGGCTGCGCCGGGTGCGTGTGAAGTGAGCCCGGATGGACATGCGCTGGTGTGCGCCGTGTGCCACTGTTTCCTGGCGGAGCAGTGGAACTCCTTCGAGCGGAGCAGGACGCCCATCGAGAAGCGCATGTACTGGCTGAAGCGACCCTACCAGTGCGACTCCCGGCGGGTCCCGCAGGAGTGGAACATCTCCTACGACCTGGAGAGGAGAATCGGACAGAACTACGACGGGGGCGCAGAGTCGGATTTCTCATCCTTTTCTGAAAACGAGAACATGTCAGACCAGGAGATGGACGCGGTGGACAGAGCCAGTGTGGGCAAGTGCCCGAGAGCAGCTGGCAAATCGCCGAGAGACAGTGGCAGGAAAAACAATGTCATCAGTGTTAAAAACAGCCCGGATTCACAGCGGGCGATCCGCTACCCGGTGGGTGTTTACGGGGCACAGAGGTCGCCCAAAGCGGAAAGTGTTGTCCCGGCGAGGCGCGGGGCTAAAATGATGAATAATGTCTGTCAAGCATCAGAGTCTGTGGCAAAGGCTCAGGAGAGATTCCCTCTGCGGTGCTACGACGGTCCTCTGTCCGACACACCTGTGCAAGACAACGGGGTCATTATGCGCAACAGGCGGTGGCAGGAAGAGCCGCGTCAGATCCAGCGTGGTGCCGACAGCAGCTGCGCTCCGTCCAGACATCCGTCGCTGCTGTACCGAGGAACCGGCGAGCATCACACCAATGCTACTGTCACCACGAAAGCTGCCCCCGGGGAGAACAACTCTGACAACTCCGATGAAGACGAGATTAACATAACGAGCGACGATGACAGGGACGTATATGGGTGCAGAGCAGGCCCCTCAATTCAGCTGAGACCTGCCAGAGACCTTTCAGCGAGGAAGAGCGCCCAGGAGCGCACACCTAAGGAGTCCAGGCCAGAGGAGTGTGTGTGTTATGTCTGTGGCACTGGGCTCAAACACGATGACTGCTTTAAAGTCAGTGTTCAGAAACAGGAGAGAGCACAGGGCGAGCCCTTCTTTCCCTTCCTGTGGCTGCACTCCCCTCCACGTGGTGCGGTGCCTATCAGTTTGGCAGGTACCACCCTGGTGTGTGGAAGCTGCCACACCTCCCTCATGCAGCAGTGGCAGAGCTTCCAGCTTGCAGATGTGCCTGTGCTCCAGCGCCTCTATGTAGTCCCCCTCAACCAGACCACCAGCGCTCTCCGTCCCGCCCAGCTTACTCCCCAGGAGGGAAGGCCCTCAGAGCCCATGCAGTGCATACCTAAACCCAAGGCCTCCCATGAGGCCTGTTACCTCTGTGGTCAGGAGTGTGGGGGGGACATGAGAGTGGCATATGCACAGGCTGGTGTGGGGAAGTCCCGCGGTGTGATGTATTTTCCCTTCATCAATATGTTGCCTTGCCCACCTAACGCCCAGGGGCTGAGTCAGGGCCGGGTGCACTGCTGCTCACAGTGCCATTTAATCCTGGAGGAGATCTGGGGTGCGTATCGACTCAGCCTCAGTGAAGAGCTAATCACTTCTGTCAGCTCCTTCCTGGTCAGGTACCACACTGCCATGGCCATTGAGGGGTCGGAACCCGCCCATTCCCAGAGAGGTGTGTCTTCTCGCCCCGGCAGCTCCATGTCGGTGTGTTACCTGTGTGGAGCTGAGTTGTTTGCAGGTGGAGAGTACCAGCTTCATGTCAACCCACCTGGGCGTTGTGGGGAGAGGGAGCCTTTCTTCCCCTTTCTCACTGTCCACCCTCCTGCTCCTCGCGCCAAACCAGCTGACGCCACAGGCCTTGTGTCGGCTTGTAACCTCTGCTATCATGACCTGCGTGCCCAGTGGGCCCTGCATGAGAACAAAGGCCAGGGACCCTCTACCCCTTCTACCTCTAGCTTACCCAGTGGCAACCCCCAGCTGCCCAGCTCCCCATGGGCCCGACAGTACAACTGCGAGGCATTTGTTTGTTTCTTCTGCAGGCAGGAGCAGCGCAGGCAAGGTAGGCTGTGCGCCGTTACTATGGCCAGGCTACCTGTGTTCCTGTATGCCCCTCGCAGCACGCGCACACTCCTGGTGGATGATGGAAAGAGGCTGGTGATTGGCGCATGTGTGGAATGTAAGGCCATGGTGCAGGCGGGACAGAGGATGCAGCAGGACAGGGACAGACATGGACATGGATCATCAGACGAGGAGAGGAGGGAACCGGAATCGGCCTCGCCACGATCTAGACACAAGGTAAGACCAAAGCACACTGCCTGTTGGCACAGCAGCACAGCCATATTCCTCTCTTTTTCCTTGCGCTTTTAAATTTAACTCAATGAATTCTTGGGCCTTGTTAAAATGACACTCATCTGTCATCTATTAATTCCCCCTGAATTCCCACAGGGCAGAGCAGACTGTGTTTGGCCTAATACGACCTCTGAGTCACACAGCAGAGGGATGATTTTGATGTCTTTGGGGGGTGGCAGCGTACGCAACTTGGATGAACAATGATGAGACAAACATTTTCATCAAAACGTACTTCTATAAACACCAGAGGAAAAATATGGGGATCTGAAGGCCAAGGCCGGCCTTGTGTTTGCTCTGTGCATGTGTGTGTGAGTGTGTTTATTTTAACCAGCATGACTGAGTGTGTCTCAGCCAGCGCTGTAGTTTGTTTTAGTTTGAGCATGTTGAGGATCTTGAGGAGTATTTTCAGGGAAGTGAATAAGTCTCCACCATATTTCCTCCACTAATGACAAATCACAAATGCATAAACAGCAGATGATTATATAAAACTTGCTCAAATACACCAATACCATCACTACCATAATTTAGAGATTTAGTGAGCAGACAAAATGAAATAAGAACCATACTCATCAAATAAAAATATATATCCAGACAGTTGAGATACTGTAGTTCAGTGATGTGCAGACTGGCAGAAATCTCCTGAAATATACAGTCTAACAGCAACATTTATGGATATGTTGTCACATCTGTCTGAATCCTATTTAGCCAAATCACACATTTCTATTGAACACATCTGTTCTGTTTGACGTCAGTATGAGACCAGAGTAGCAAACAATTAAAGATGAGGTGTAAAACAGTTTTGGTAAAACATAAAACAAGGTCACACCTGCAGAAGCTGCAGTGCTGCCGCTGAAGAGGGTAGTGTTGTCAAATTCATTGTTTAAAATGGTCACGGTTGAATAACACACTCTTTTTAGTTGATTGAATATCATTGATTATCGATAATATACTTAATTATTGCAGCTGAAACATTGATATTTTAGACGTACATGATGAAAGACTTTGAAATAACTTGGAACTATTTCCAACACATGCACAAAACCCCTTCCTCGCTGTTAAAATGTTGAGAGCACAACCCTGCTTTAGATGATCAATAGCAGAGGATGCATGATGGAGGTGTCAGGTCATGTGGAGGACTAGTGCAAAGCGAACAAGGGTGGTGGTGTGCTAATGAAGGGCTGAGGAGCATGTAGACAGCCACTTGGCTCTGTGAACAGCTCTGAGCAGCTCCCTCATGCAAACCGACAGTGACTGTCCTGGCATGCAGGACATGTGAAGAACATCTGCGGATGTCATTGACACTCAGCAACCTCAATGTGTTGTGCACTCAAACCGGAGCTGTCTAGAGCTGTCCACTTTCTAGCTGTCCCTCACAGAAGTGCTTTGGAGTAACGCTGTCACTCTGACCTCAAGACTTAAGACTTCATTATTTGTCTGATCATAAGTATTTGCCTCATAGCAATCATACGTGAGGGGCTACTCCTGATATAGAGGATAATTATGGCACCAGCTCCGCAGCGTGGGTGGAATGAGAAAGGTTGTCGAGGCAGGCAGGGTTTCAGGTGATCATTTTGGACTGGGGGTGTTGCAGGTGGCACAGCCAGCTTTGGCCTGAGTGAGCCGGTGACCTCATGGATGAGAAAGTGCCAATGTGCGTTTCTGTGGGGAAGGGGAGCGAGGGAGCGAGCCTGCGGGGGAACAGGTGCTTTGTCCTCTAGTGTCATGTTATATGCTTTAGAGCGTCTGTCATCGCTGTCTGTCAGGAGGGAGTGCCCATCTGGTTCCCCTCAGCGCTTCATGTGCCTGCTGGGGGGGGTATACAAAGAGTAACAAAGATTAACACAAGCTCACATACAGTATTTCTATTCTATTCTATTCTAGTCTAGTCTAGTTTATTTTTCCACGTTCCCTCACACAGAAAGTGCAAAGACTTTGTTGATGTAAAATTTTTAATTAAGGCCAGAATGTATTTGCAATTTTTGTCATTACATTGCCCAATTTGGTGTCAACATGATTATATGTATGAGTGAATATCCTGTGGAGTGTGAACAGGCTGGACGATGTTGCTCTGCCTTTTTTCCCAGCTTGGTGAGATATGAAATGAGATCTGCCACAGGACACTCTAGTAGCTGTTAAATGTTAGACACACACACATACACTCACACACAGATCGGTGGTTCTCGTGTTCTCTGTACTTCTGCTGTGTGTTTAATTAGTATGTTGGACGTGACCTTTGACAGGTGTGTAAGTACCACCCGCCAGCCCCCAGGGAGGGGCTGCCGGTCAGCATGTCCTTCACTTGCACTCTCGGGAAAACAGATGTTTACTGATTTGTCCCCCGTCCTTACATTGGAATCATGTTAGGAAAGATGATCTCTTCATAGAGATGCTCCATGTGAATATAGGCATTTTTATCCTCAGTTGAAAAATGTTACATCCTTCAAGGGAAGATGCACAATATTCTGCATCTGAAGATAAAATGCACATTGGTACCAGCAGAGTAAGGCACGCTTGTGTAGTGGATCCATTAAGTAGTTGCATTAGTTAACCTGCATCCTCCCATGGATCTGCACTGGATTAGTTGGAGGGCTGTTATGGAGATTGTGTTTTTGTCAGTGGTTGCTTTTTTGTTCAGGATTAAACTACTCAACAGATACCCATGACATTTTGTGAAGGAGTAGGGCATGGCCCAAGAAAGAATCTCTTAAATTTTGTTGCAGATTTAGAATCAGGGGGCGGATCGTGACCATTGCCATGTTCTTTAATGAGAATAATTCATGGATTTTGATGAAAACAAATCAGACATGTTTAGGGGACTGATATTTATGAGTGTGTGAAATCTGGTGCAAATCCAAAAATCCAGATTTGTTGAAGTTAAATGTGGTTTCATAGGGAACTGTTGGGCCTTGGAGGAGGTATGCACTCTACTGAGTGCCATTCTTTGTCCATCCCTCAACTGCACATTGCGTGCCCACCTTCACTAACAGAAGGTCTCTACTGCCCGTTTAAACCAGACACAAATTGCACAAAGCCCAAAGAGCATAACCAGATATCTCTTTTTAAAAGCATAAAGAAAAAAGTGTCAAACGTTGAAACAGAAGAATTTGAAAAACAGGAATGAGGGAATATTCAGACACTTAGTCCCTGAGTAAACACACGATGTACGCTATATAAACTGAGAGTGTGTGGATGTGTATTCATGCATGGATGCGAATCTATGTATGGTGGTCTGCTGAGTGACAGTTTTGAGTGGATAATTATTGTTTGCCTGATGGGCGCCGTGTGTATGTGTGTGTGTTTTGGTGTAAAAGATTGACTGTGTTTTCAGTGCATGGCCCATATGCTGTGAAGGAGGTATTTGCTGTCACAGGAAAAATATGCCGGCGTCTTGACAGTGTCGCCAAGGAAGATTTATGATGGAGTGAAAGGAGTGAGGGCAAAATTACACATCCAATCTGGATGCAAAGTTGAAAAACTGAGACAAAGAAATGATCCTGAGTGAATTATTGGAAAGAGAAGAAGGAGCGAAAAGAAGAGTGGGAGGCTGGGAAAAGGTGAGGGGGTTAATGGGATTTAAATTGCAGCCAGAGCCAAACAGAACGTCTCATTCTCATTAATTCATCATACAGGAGAGCTTTTTTACCCAGAAAAGGGGATTCTATTAAAAATGTGTTAATTTGAGGCATGTGAGGTGGCGTGCTCGTACCATATGGTGGGAACTGTCCAAATGCGTGCTTTTGCGTATGAGTGTGTTAAGTCAAAACCATTCATGTTGCGTGTTTCCTGCAAAGTTCCTGCAGCTGTGCTACTCTCCTTCCCTCAGTAGTGAGGTCGGACGGACAGCCTTGCGTTTCACGGGGAATCCTCTGGTATCTGAGGGGATTACTTTCAAAGCTGCTGTCGGTGGGTTTTGATTTAGCGCTCAGAGTTTTAATCACCTTCTTCCCACTAGCATCCCTCTGTGCTCCATTCTTGCCCATATCTGAGTGGACTGATCAGATCCGGTATGGAGGAGACGAGATGGAGTTGCTCCAGTGTTTCATTCTTTGTTTCAACTTTTATGTCTCAGCCTTTTAGACACTTTCCTATAGGCTGGACAAACCTCCCTCAACGCTACTTTGAGGGACACCAGAGACCCCGACCTGTCCCTTCGCCTGCTGCTTTATCTCTGGCCTTCTGCTCACTGTTAGCATACAGTACATACAGTGCAGTTAGTACCTACGCTCACTTTCAATCAGGAGAGACTTGTTTACCTCTCTTACGCCAAAAGAAGCAGGTATACGCAGGTTTGCATATTAAGTTATACCTGCTAAAAGGCGATTATCTCCTTTCTCATTACCAGTAGAGGAGTTTGTTTCCCTGTTTTTTCCCACCAGTGCGTCATGTTCAACATCAGGAATGTACCTAAAACTGAGGCGCTCTCTTACCTCACTGCAAGACAAAACAAAACAACAACAAAAAGACAGTGTCTATTGCAGAGTCATTGCGAGTGACTGACCATTGTATCCATTCCAATCATAGAAAAAAAGCAGATTTTATTAAATGTTTGTGGTTTTCTTGACCTGTTGAAAATAAATTGTGAACAGAGGAAAACACTTTGGCGTATCGACTACGTCAGGAAGTAGAACCCCATGGAAGCAGTTTTATGATTAGTGCTCCAGATATGATGTAGACTTTCCCCCACGGTCTAGAGACTGGTAGTGATGAGAAATGGAGCAAGAAGGTAAAGGACCTCTGGGTGGATAGTTGGAGGGAGACCACCGGGTATCCAGAGTTGAGGTGCAGTTGGGTTTGAGGTGGGTCACTCAATGATTGTGGTACTGAACTGACAGCTGAAAGACAGGTGGGAGAGAGAACACATTTTCACAGTTTACAGGTGATTTGCTCAAGGGATTGGAAGAAAAGACAATTAGCTGAGCTGGAAACTGTGCAGGAAACGTAGAAGACAGTCTCCCTGACTGCTTAGCTCTATCTGCCATTGACACATTGAGAGAACTCAATATAGAACTCCCAGGGAGCGTCTGTTTATTCCAATGAAATATGCCACAGAAGTCCTCCCCTCTCTGCTTGTGTGTTGTGCTGCCTGCTCAACATCAGTCCCAGTTTCTGTGAACCTGCCAGTCCTGAAGATCTCACACTGAAGTAATCTCACGCATATAAAAACAGCTTGTTTAAACTCTGGAGTAGTTTGACAAATATTAACATGTCATGGTCTACATCTTAAAGCAAAGACAGAGCTATGTTTTTCAGTTTGATGTGTCCTGTCATCTCTTTTACTTAGATAGTAGTCTGAAAGGAAATAAAGGACCTTTTTTTGTTGTTGTTGCTATGGTTGGGTGGTTTACTGCTGGGACAAATTAGCAGCGTTGGCTGTGCCAGACCCAGCTCTTGGGTATAGTATAAGAACTGGACCTTAGTTTAAGATGGTGATGATTTATTTGAGTGCGATTTTCTCACCAGCATATAAATAAACAGATCTCGCTCACCTCTTGGTTTATTTTGTATGCCTCCTTCATGGTGCTGCTTTGCCTATAGACTTTACATTGGGACAGACTCGGAGTCAAGTCAAGAGTGGCTGCTGCATATCCAGTTCTGTTGATATATGATGATCTGGACATGTGACAAGATGTAATTACTGTTTGTGTGATTGAATGATCAAAACCATTTTCAAAAAACACCTTCCTACCTTTAATTGCATTTTTTAAAATCACGTTTTGTTTCTCTTTTCACTACATTTTGATGTAGTTTTCTCTCAGTGCAGGAATAGCAGACACAGACAGTCAGGGAGCAGTGGGTTGGCAGAGCTCAGAAACATTGGCAGCCAGGTGAAAATTTGCTTGTGTGAGTTACAATGTACTTGGGAACCTTCAGGAGATTACACCAGCATTAGAGATTCGAGGTCCCCATGCAGTGAATTTGTCATTGCTGTGAAAATTTGATTAAGTGCTAACCCAAAAGGCATAGGTTTTCTCCTCTTGATTGACTTCATCAGTTGGCAGTCGAACTGGTTCAACAAATGCCAAATAGGATCATAACTGGCACTTTCATTTAAGCTTCCCTGGCAGGCGATTGACAAGAGGAAGCAGTGACGTGCCAAAGAGAGAAGGAGAGAGTTATTGAATCAAACAGCATCAGACGTTCTCTCACATCCTGCGTTGGTACAGAGAGGAATGTCAAGTCAGTGCAAAGAGTGACCATGTGGTAGATCACTATAAGAGTGCTACACGGTTGCATTTAGGTTCTTCTTTGAGAACAGGGCGTTAATGTCATTGGAAGAAGGAAGTTTCAGTTTTGTCCAGAGTGCCAAGCTGGTTTGTCGCTGCAGAGCCGAAGGCCTTTAACCTGACCTTTAAACCCTGCAGAGACAAGCAGAGAGGAGGATATTGATATGGGCTCAGCTCTCAGGGGCTGAGTCAGCAGAGGTGATATGTCTTATTGGAGGGAAGGATCCTTTATGTGCCTGTTTAGATGTTTGAGCCTAAAAATTCACTCCGGCATTATGTGGGCTCACATTCTGCCCTTGATTGCAGTGTTATAAGTTTATCTGTGTTGTTTGTGCTGTTTCCCAGAAGTTCAAACCCTTTAACCTCCATGGTCCATCCACACAGGTCTCAGCATTGTGTATAGGTGTAAAGACACATGCTTGATCTCTGGATCCTCTGTTAGGACAATGTATGATCCACATAATTATGGTAGGATTGGGGACCTCGGTGACCTCCAGGCACATCTTCTCCCGGGTCTAACCTGTGATGACATCAAATCGGCCAAAAGTCAGAATGAGCCTTTACCTCACTTTTATTAAAAAAAAATTCCCACGCTAAACTCTGCATCATATGGGTTTACCTCAACTCTAGTATTACATTATAAGGTGAAATGATCCATAATGGAGCCTGTAAAACTATGCTACGGAGTTGTTCCGGCTGACTGGTGTTCTCCTCTAAGTTTTGATATTATAGACAATCAGAAGTCTGCATTCTGTAGGTTTGTGGGAGAAAATCGGACGAGGAAGACAATGGGGTCAATGGCCAGTATGAGAAGGGGACAGGCCCTTTTAAACATCTAGAAACCCTCGACCATGGTGTGAAATGTTTCTTTGGGTGCCAGTTTGGCATCAAGGTGTTTGTATGCAATGAGTCAATATGTGTGCTGTTTGTTCTGAAGTGCTTCTCTTTCAGTGTTCTACTCTATCTTGACATTATTTAACATTGTCATCTTTCTCAGACAGGTTTCTGGATGTTTTTTATATCAAGGCCCCCCCCCCCCCCCCCCCTTCCTACTTGTACTTGCATTTTACACAGTGGGACGATTGGGACAAAGGCAATAACAGACTCATGCACAATAAATAAAATCGACCTGCACAGTGGCCTTCTTTGAACTGTACACCATGTACAACCTACCCGGTGTTAAGCAGGATTAGAGCAAATCTGCATGTGAGCAGGGGCTGTTTGAAAGCATTACAAAATCTAAAAGTAAAATGGAGAAATAATGAAAAGTTATTGTTTAGAGTAACACTAGGAAATAAATTCTTTACGAAACCTTTGAAAAACAAAGAAAGCTCTCACTGTATTTTTCAGTAAAGACCTTAGGCTATACTGTATGGATATATATCCTGAGGTGTGCCATAGACATTTCCAATACTGTACATCTGCTTTGTAGCAAATTCTACCGTGTTGTTGCACTGGAGGCTGGCATATCATGGCAAAATGCCAATATTGAAGAATGATGCTGTCATGCTGTATTGCCCCGGAGTCTGGGTTTTATAGTAGTAAACTTGGGCTGACTGTGGTAATTATAGATTATACTGTAACTATAGCTTAGCCCTCTCTGTCAGTTGCCCTTTGGCCATAACGCACATCCACCCACAGCCACATATAAATGCATACACTCGCAGACTTGCCCTTACATACACACATACCGAGTGTAACCTTGATTTTCATTTACATGCAGAACAGCTGCAAGCTTGTGCGTATGTTTGTGCACGTATGTGTGTGTTTGTGTGTCTGCCAGGTGGTTGGGAGCACTAGCAGGTGTTTGCTCAGTTGCTGGCAAATGCAGCTGGACTGTACCACAGCTGTGTATGTATATATGTATGTGTGTGTAGTTCTGCACCTGGACACAGCTGGGGTGTGTGGTGGCACAGTAGCTAATATAAGAGCTATTTCCTCGCCAGTGATTTAACGTGAAACTTATGCTCTCAGCTGACTAATTATTATTCATCTGCAATAAGTGCTACTCATTAGTTTTACTCTCTTTAAGTGTTGAATGTGATTCTTTGTTCATTAGATCTTCCCCTTCATTTCCCACCTTGTTCTGCTTTGCTCCTGCAGCCCTGGCCTGCCCTCCTGTTTGCCCTTTGATACCTCTGCTGAGGTGGGAGGGAAGACTCTCTCTCAATCTCCGGTCAGGACAACTGGAGGTGTCAGCCGGAGCCAAAATAGCCGTCTGTAGTGGACTAAATATACTTTACACCCTTTTGCACAACCCTGTGCCCGCAGACCAGCAGCCAGACTCCATCTTTCACTGTCGGCCAACCAGAGCAGAGATAATAATTAGCGTTACTGGTGATCTTCAAGGAGCTTATTTTGGCTGAAGAAGACATCCCCTTCCTTGATGTCACTGCCTCCTTCCAAGTCCTGGGCCTGACCCTCCCCGCTTCACTCCCACCCCCACATATGCCATCCAGCCACCTGGTCTCTCACATACTCAGCTTGTCCTGCCAGCTCCAGGACAGCTGCAGAGAAGGAGACAGAGAGTGAGCTGGAGACTCTGATACCTCTGGAAGAATGCAGTAGTATATTGCACATGTCATATAATGTGGTCTCTACAGTGTGTGCTGACAAGTAGATCTCAAGGTCGGCTTGACCACTCAATGATGGAGTAAGTTGCTGTAATTTAGTATGTTCAAGAATTGTTGGGTATAGCTTGTTTAAAAGCTGGCTGCAGTTGTCTGTGTACTCTGTGTAATTGGAATAAGAGGATGATGTTTGTCCCATGGCGAAACCTTAAGCTGTTTTTTTACTGTAAGCATCCACGAGTATGCAGGGGTCTGCTGGGATCAGAGGATGAATGCGCAGCTCTGTGTGCACATCTGTGTACCCTCAATTTGTTGTGTTGGTTAAGACCATAGACTGTATATAAAGATGGATGTTAGAGCTCCACTTCCTCCCACGAGACAATAATGAGTCTCAGCTGTCAATCATGATGTTTCAACCGCTTTTATAGCTTCGAATAACAAATAAGAATCAAACTTGTTCGAAAAATTAACACTTTGAGAAGAGTGCCTTTATTGTCATTGCACAGCTGTTATTGAAACAATGAAGCAATGAAATTTAACGAGTCTCCCTTTGTGTTACATATAATATACATAATACAACATGTAACAGAATCGGCACAGATATATATTCAGATTCAGGTTCGGATTGCCTTTATTGTCATTGAACGTGATTCAACGAAATTTGGATTGCTACGCCCGTGGTACAACGTAAAAACAACAAGAAATGCATTGGATATTAAGTTTACAATAATATAAAAGACAGGAATGGGTATGAACAATAAATATATATATGAGGAAGAGTATGACAGGGTATAGTAGTTCTCTGAACAGTACATTGCACTGAGACCCAGATATTGCACAGTTTATTTCACAGTACCTGAATGTGGTGGCAGATATTTGACAGAGTTCAGTTCTTTGATGGAGTCTGGAAGTGCGGGCCATGATGGACTTGTTGTGCATTCTGGAGGGGAGTGGAGTGGAGTGGAGTGAAGAGGTCGGGGCCTAGGTGGGATGGGTCCTTGATGATGTTTGCATATATATATATATATACAGCGAGTTCTCTAAATGTCCAGGAGTGAAGGTTGCTGGGTGTTGGTGATTTTCTGCGCTGATCTGATGACTCTCTGGAGAGTCTTCTTCTCAGCCATAGAACAGCTGGCAAACCACACCAGGATGCCGTAGTGTGTTCTCCACATTTAGGGAGCACGTTTGTTGTCCATCTTCCTGTTCAATCAATGGTGCAGACTCATCTGTGCTGGTCCGTGCATCGTCTGTACTACAAGAGCACCATCTGCACATGGTCCACTGTAGGCGGACTCCAGGCAGACTAGAAAGTAGTATAATAAGAACAACTACACGTCTGTGGTGTCTGCAGCTGTCCACAGATGTCCATGTGCACATCCACAGGGGAGTATAATTGAGGTTTGGGTTGTGATCCAGTTGCCGTAGCTGGGAAATAATCCAGAGAGTCATGCAAACAAAGAAAGGTTAAGACCTAAACGTTGGCCAGGTGGTGGAGACACCAATAGAGATGCTCTCACTGGTCAAGCCATCAGTTAACACGAGCATGCACATCCATAAACATAAACACACATGCATGAGCACACACAAACACACAGATATAGTCAGGAGTTAGTGAGTCTTAGTGAATAGTTTCCATGGGTGAATGTTTCCCACACTGACATGACCATCCGATGAGTCAGAAATAAACCGTCACAGTTTTTCCATCTGTGTGACAGATAGATACCACAGATACTTCCCGGAGGCCAGTCGTTATTTATTTGTTGCTTTCTGCCTGTTATCCCTTTCAACTATGCCATTCGCACTGTTGAAATTTGCATTCATATAGATTTCATGTGGCTGTTTACCACTGCTGGTTATGTCCACGACCTGATTGAAAGCATGCCTAAACTAATCCGAGGATGTGAGGCTAGCAGTTTGCTAACAGACGAACTGGCCAGCTTGGTCAGTGGCATTTATCACATGGTCAATGTGGTTCGAGGTGCAGGTCACAGTTATTGTGCAGAACACAACCTCAAGGCCTCAGTGATGCAGTGCCACCAAGCACATTTGTCATGAATCTTCTCCGAACTCCGTAGTGTACAGCTGCACAGTTACTGACGGTACATGACAATAACACAGTGTTGTGTCAAGATTTACTGTCAACTTTATAGCATCAGGATGTGTCTCAACCAGACCCGTAATATATTGATATGATACAGTATCACATGTGAGGACCTTTTGCTGTGGATGTTATGAGGAGCACAATGAGATGTGAAATTCCAGTGTCTTCTCCTCCTATTATAAAATACTTAAGATGTTATTAAAGTCCACAGAGGCCGACGGTTTCTTGATGTTTTATGTTCCTCTCTTCAGCGGGGGGCTGTAAAAATAGGATTTGGCTCGAGCCAGGTGTCAGAGGTCTTCTCCTCTCTCGCCTCTTTCTCTTTCTTCTCCCAGCTCTGTCATCTGTCCATCTCTCTCCTTCTCTCCCTTCATCACCTAAGTCCTCCTCTTTTCCTTCTCCGGCCCCTAACCCCCTCGCCTCTCTTTTTCCCCCTTTCTCCCCACTTTTCGTCTCTCTTCTCCCCCCAACCCCTCCTCTTCATCTCTCCCTGTGGTATTAGCGGGGCCACATGTTGCTGGCCTCTCCTGGTGGTGTGAGCCCCATGGCAGACCCTGGCTCCAGGCTGACGCGTAGCTCGGTGTTTGTGTGTGTGTGTTTGTGTGTGGATGAGAGGGAGACTGTAGTGTGTGTGTGTGTGTGTGTGTGTGTGTGTGTGTGTGTGTGTGTGTGTGTGTGTGTGTGTGTGTGTGTGTGTGTGAGGCCGCTAACACAGTAACCTGATAGTGGTGCGGCTGAGCTGTACAGAGCGGAGCAGTGCTGTGATTTATCCCGCAGGCTCAGCAGATGGCTGCAACAGGAGTTTGTTTAAGTTTGCTTCAGAGCCGGGCAAGCAGCCAGGAGCATAGAAAGGGCCTGCCAGAAAAATGTTCACTGACTCTGGATGCCTAACCACACTACTCCCCCTCTCCTCTCCCTTCTGCTTTCCCCTAACCCCTCACAGCCCCCTCGGTCCAACACACTCACGTACACACACATGCATGCACACACACAGAGACACACATGCTCACATGCTCTCGCAGACTTTCTGTCGCTACTCTCCTTTTACCCCTCTCTAATTTCTCTCTTTCCTCCCATCTGCTTCACACACATGCTTGCATACACACAGACACACACACACACACACACACACACACACACACACACACACACACACACTAGTTTGTGCATGCTTCTCTGTTCTGTTGGCAACATCTGATTCAGACGTGATCTCACACCTCAGGAGGGGGCATTAAAGACTGTCCATTCTTGTGGGGGTGTCCTGAACACAACCATATGACCAACGCTTTGCAGCTTCTCAAACCGGAAAAGGCATAAACACTAACAGAAGCACATGCACAACTTTGCAATGTGCCCACATAGCAGATGATTTATGGACTAGAGCCCAGTTGGGTTTTGATGTCCATGCATTACCTTCCCCTCTCTTGCTCTGACTCTTGGTCTGTAATTGCAAAGGTGATGACAAGTCCTGTCACATGACCTGAGGTCACCCAGGTGATAACGCCTGACCTCCTTGTCCACACATCAGCCTTTTTTCTTTTTAAATTCTGCTTTATCTCTCTTCCCGAGCTGCTGAGTTCAAAAATTCAAGGTCACTATTTCTGAACCAGATGAGGCAGACATGAGAGTGAGTGGTTTTCAAGACTGATTGGTGTACAGAGGTTGGGGAACTTTTTTTTTTTTACAAATATATATTCCGGCACTGAAGCTTAATTAACTGCTTGAACTTGGAATGAGCAATTTTACAGGCCTCTCAGAGTCAGAGTTTGCTTTTCGTTTTGTGCTGACCCAACCACAAAATCCAATGCCTTGTATAGTCAGTCATCTTCTCTGTAGAACCAGAGTTTTAAGAAATGTTACATCATATGTGCTTATCCAATTCAAATTATGAATAATCCAACAAGTGTTAAGCTATTGCAAATTTGTAAACCCATAATTATATAATCAATGGTTTCAAAATTAGGTTTTCTGAGTCTTTCTGTGAGGAGTTTGCATGTTCTCTCCATGTCTGCATGGGTTTTCTCTGAGTTGTACAGCTTCCTCCCGCACTTCAAAGACATTAGGTTAAAATCTTTAAAATATTATTATTTAAGATCAGTTGTAAGGCCACATGACTATATGAATATCTGTGTCAGTCAATTTCCAGACCTTGATATTTTATTCATGTCAATCTTTTACTTATTACCAAGTCGTGACAAACTTTGGCCAGGGAGAAAAGGGTTTGCGTGTGTAAATAGATGCATGTGCATGCTTCAGTTCTCTGTGTATCTTTTAGTGACAGCATTGTCACAGCATAAATGGTTCTGCAACAATTCATCCACACACAAACATGTGTTACCCATTTCCTCCATTTCTCGTTAAAAATATTTTTCAGTTAATGTTTTGATATCTCTTTAATCTTCTCTGTGGAGAATCTCTGCACTAATTTCTCTGTTTCATTCTCTGTCTCCTGACCTCTGACTGCTCAGACAGTGATACTGATAGTATTATCTTATAAGAATGATAAAAAGGTCACCATTGTGGACTTGAGCTCCAAATCCATACATAAGCTCTGGAAGGAGGGGACATCCTTGTGTGAGTAATGCACATGTGTATGTACTGCATCTTTGTGTGACTAATTGTGGAGACGGTCAAGGCTATTGTGTCTTGGCACAGATCCTTATTTCCTCCAAACAGTCATTTCTCCTGTCTGTTGTGCCTTTAGGTCAGAGACACTTCAGTGTTATCTATCTCGTGTAAGCCTGGGACAGTGTGTTGAGGATATGTGTGACTTCCTGAAGGTATCACATTCAGACAGAACATAAATCTGATTTCTGAATTCTGGGTTTTGTACCTCCACATATCGGTTGGTTGGCAGATATGTAGAAGCCACTGAAAGAGGGCAATTATTGTGTAATTCTGTAGGATATTACATGATAATACTGAAGAGTCAAGTCTCTCCAGAAGAGGACAGATGTATTGATGCAGTTTGGAGCTTTGTTTTTTTCTTAAAGACTATCATCAGGGGCAGGTGTCAGAAAACAATAATACCTAGTGTATCAGCAGATTATTCATTTATTCACTTTAAGATGCCTGTGTGAAACATTTCTTCAAATTACAACAAGAAGATTAATAATTTTTGTAAGTTATGTACCAGCAGTGAGTTGAATTGACTTTGTAGTTTTGAGCTTGACCAATATGGACTAGGGGACAAAAAATTCTGCTACTGTATATTGGTATATCTAGCCTATATATTTGAAATTAAGATGTCATTATCACACCCATATGACAAAGAAATGTAATTGAAGCTTGAAAGAAGAAAACACTAAGACATAATAAAACTATAATAAAAAAATAAGCATTTCATGTAAAATGATGATGGTTTCACATTTTTTGTGCATCCTTTATTCTGTAAAATAAAGGTTTAACAACAATATTAGTAAACATACTGTATATGCAGATATTTCTGTAATAAGGCTTATCTTCACTGATAAATACACTTTCGTGGCCTTTAATTATACTTTTAGATTGAATAGGATTATAACAGTTAGTTTGACAGTTTGTTAAATTGACAAGAACAGCTGTTGTGTTAAAGAGGCTGGTTTCTATAGTAACAAGAGCCAGCTCATTAATTCAAAGTGCTGCCACAATCAACAATTATTATTCTTGTAATGTTTGGGGGAACCTCTCTTCATATGACCCCCCCCTGCTATTTCACTCACCTCTTTTTGAAAATCTCTTCAAAATCACAAACCACACATCAAACAAATCGGACAAAAAGAGAAGACGGCTGAAGAAGAGAGAATTTTGTATTAGGGCTTCATATCCGCCTGCAGCTCTGCTCCTTGATACCCTCTGAGGAGAGGAAGTGAGTGGGTCACAGGTCAGGTAGCTTAGCAGCCCGCTAATGAATAATTTATCTGTCAAGGTTCCGCTCAGTTGACATGTAGGTGCTTTTGCCAGAATTATAACCTTAAGTGTGCTTGTGTCCTCTCAATATGCTTTTCTACATACTGTAGTATGTGACCATACATTAAATTTACTTTTTTTTACATTTTAACTATCTAATCCTTTGATATTTTTTCTAAATGATATTTCAAAGCCATTTGTTTGATTTGTTACAGAAAATTGTCTTAACCTAAACAAATAAAACAATATAACCAACTATATCCAAAATGTGTTTTTAAAATCCAGCTTTTTGTATTCAACCATCATGGCATGCAGTTAAGACACTATTAGAATATTCAATAGTATTACAATCAGATATTCAACAGCAACACCAGCAGTCTTATACCATGCATGTTTTAGAGATTAAATATTATAAGATGAGACTTAAATCCAGTCCACTGTTAATCACAGAACACAGTGTGGGCTGTGGATCCATTATTCAAAGGATAAATCATCATTCCCCATGTTCTCACTGCCTCATGTAAATGATAATAAAATGTGTTTGGAACAGGCCAGATGGATTTTTTTCCATCCACCTGATGGTTTGCCTGAGGAGAGTAGTAAGCACAGCAATTTCTACACACCAGAGCCCCAGACAGACCGACGCGGGCCGAGCAGTGATCAGACGCTGTTTGACTTCCACTCAATGTGGAACATGTGTCCGTAGTTTTGGACTGATAGCAGGCTTTTGGATGGGCTCCCACTCTGCACAGCTCTCCAGGTGTCAGAGTTGTTCAGCTCGTATGAAGCTCGTGCTTGTGTGAGAGAGACCGTGTGAGCTTTCATGTTTTTTTTTGGGCACACATGTGAGAGTAGATTCTGAGGGATGGAGCATCTTAAGTGTGAGTATCTGTCAGTGTTGATCAAAGCGGTCTTTCTCTGTTGTTTTGCTGTATTTGGCTGAGTCAGAGCGCGTCGAGTCTGAGCTGCTTTTATGGAGTGTTGCTGAGGCGGTCAGCAGCCTGCGCCCACGTGGCTGTGGTCCTGTTGGATCTCCATGATGGGCTGTTAAAACGGACTGACAGCTCCGCTTTACAAGCTGCTATACATCAACCCGCAGACCTGTTGCAACCGTGGGAACACAGACACGTTTGTGTTTGAGTATGTGCGCACATTTATGTTGTGTAGTAGTGGGGGTCAGCATGGAGCAGAAACAGGGCCTGTCGGTGAACGATAAGGCCTGCTGACCTTGTGACCCGCGGCTGCTGTGACGAGGCCATCTCAAATTACAGCTAGCCAAATGTTCCCTGTCTGCTGGCATTAAAACAGGAAGGTCTAACCTCTGTAACAGAAACCCCTCTCCAGCCCGGTGATGGATGATGGTCTTCTGTCCAACCTTATGTTCAACAAACACAGACAAATGGACAAACACTCTCTCATGGGTAGGCGCTGTAGGTCAGGGAATCAGAGGGTAACTCATGATGTCACACTATCAAAATATTTTGCGCATGATAACAATGGTATCACACATGTTCTGCATAAGTTGAGGACAAAAAATATCCTGAATTGCCAATTTTTTATTTATTTTGCAAAATCTACTATCAATCATATTCTGTATTTTTTTTTATTTGTCTGCAGGAAAGGTGGGAACACCTCTGCCCAAATGTTAAAACAGACCAAACTGGTGTGAAATATCTTTACCTGTATTGACCTGTACTTTTTTCTATAATCCCACAAAACAAAATAGTTTGGAAACCTGACACTGGCATTCCGCTCCTGTTTGCCAGATCTGGGCCACAAATATGTGATAGCAATATTGCATGTCAACCAGACATGCAAAAGGTGACCTGATTTTGTCCCTCAAACCAAAAAGTCACTGACTGTTCATGTGTGTAACACCACAGTGTATGAACAGGAGGTAAATGGGTGAGAGTGGAGTTCCTGTGTGTGTGGTATCGCGTGGCTCGGCCCTTAGGTAAATATTTGAGGACTGCAGGCACCATTAGGAGAGGGTCTGTCTTTGATGGGCTGATTTTCGTGTGAAGCCGAGGATGACGTCAACTTTTCCTCAGAGGATCACGGAGAGACAGCCAGGAAGATGTGTGGGAATGTGTGTGTGTGTAATACTCTGAGTGTATCTGCTGTTAATCTGCCCATGAAACCAAGATCTCTTTATTCAGAACAGAATGAGATAAACTGCTGATCACATGTGTGAGTTTTTCGTGATGTCCACTCAATCACATCTCCTCCGCTGTCACCTGTGGGACCTGGGTTCAGTTCAGTGAGGACGTTTACATGGACACCAATAATTTGACCTTTTTCTGAATAAGATATTATTTCAATTCAGTTATATTTGTATGTGCCAGATCACACCATACAATTATGTCAAGGCACTTCACTTAGTAACCTTTTTATTTTAATTATGATACACCGACAGCATCCGAAAGGGACATCTTTGTGAGGGATGCTGGCTTCAGTTACTTTTCTATCTTCTTGCATTGAATAATATTATTGGGCAATTAAAGAAGTGTAAATGCTGGACATTGTTTTGACTCATTTGGACATTTATGTATTTTTTTATTATCCCATGAACACAGCAGCTTGAGAACAAAGAACCTCCAACACTCCCTACTACTACTAATACTTGATCTCCCTCTTTTACTTTCATTCTACATTTCAAATCTTCCTCCTCCTATTCATTCTTTGCTTCTCTGTCCACCTTTAAGTGTGGGGGGAGGCCAATTTTCTCTGGCGCCGATGTCCCTTTTTTATTTTTTCACTCTGGAGGAGTCTGATTTATTGGCCCAATGTTTATTTTTCTAACTAAATTTAGTTTTTCGTTACTTATGTATTGATATTGAAGGAGTGACTTTTGTCTTGTTCAGTGGTAAATGACAGTCAGTGGCACAGCAGGAGGACTTGGTATGAAGTGTGTTTATAGTCTTGTATGTGTGTGTGTGTGCACTTGTATGTGTGTGGGTGTGTGCATGTTAGTGTGCAATCCAAGCACAGATGTTCTCAAAGGCCCCAGTTTTCAGGCAGTAGTTCTCCCTCTTCCCTTGCAGAAAAGGGAAGTGTCTAATAAAAGGCGGGTGTATGAGACGGGGGTGAGTCATACACACGCACAGAGAGAGAGGAGTGGGAGAGAGTCGGCCTCCCTCGATCTCTCTGAGCTTGCGAGAGTGAGTGAGAGAGTGAGGCAGGAAGCAGGGAGGGAGGCTGTGCCAAGCTGGAGCTGAATTCCTGCCAAGAGTCTACTTGTTTGCTCGTCTGGCTGGAGCCAGAGGCTGACCTTATTAGCTAGGAGGGCAGCCGTCTTATTAAAACACATCTGGCGCTTAGGGAGCCCAAATAGTCCTCATATTGTCTTCCTGCTTGCTCCTGACCTTGCGTTACCTAGCAGGAATGCTGACAAGGGCTTCACGCATCTGTTGAGAGTTTCACCAGGGTCTTTCTCCCCCTTCTCCCCTCCTCCCCTCCCCTCCACCCTCGCTGTCTCTGCTGGCGCCTGCACGGTAGCTCTGCGGGACCTGTTTTTCTTCCTCCCCCCCTCTTTTCCTTTTTCCACACACCACCCCTCAACACTGACATCGCTTTTTCGGCGTTGCATCCTGGCACCCCCCACGGCGAAATTTTTTCCCCCCTACCGGGTCGCTGTGTCGATACAAATATTCCTGTGTGCATTTGTTTTATGAGGGGCTGTAACCTGGTCCTGTTTATATAGCTCTTTGCTGGTTATTTTAAAGTGTGAATGGTGCCATGTCCTGGGGCTGCTCGCTACTCTTTAATGTCTGTTTGGAGAGGGGCATTTTTTTTTTTTATAGTAGGCACAGTTTCTTACGAGAGAGCAGCTGTAGGTAGGGATGCAGAGACTCAAGCTGTTACTGTACAGGAACCAGATCCCAGCAGCAGGCGTCACATTGGACACACTCAAGTCAGTTTGCGTGCTGCCTTCACTTTGTACACAACGTAAAAAAAAGACTATTAGTGCTAGCTTTGGCTGTGAGATCCCTCCCACTAAAAAACATAGAAGTCAAAGCTTTGTCAGAAAATTGGGAGAGCTCGGCCTCAGTGATCCTCAGAGCGAAGGTCTTGGTAAACCTCTGCTCACTGGCCTGGAAACAACACGATCATTACCAGACTTAACACCTGTAAGTACCTTTAAGCTGCTGCAGATGGAGGTGAAGTGGTCCACTCTACACACCACCGTTACAGTCGCTGATTCCTCTCCCCCACACCTGCAGCAGTTTACTCTCCTGTCCACTATCAAATCCCTATGACTCGTTCTAATGTGTAAAGTTTGTCTATTTGTTGATTTAGAGCTTGGATACCGTTACTGTTCCGGCTCAGCGTCTGCTAGTTTGAGGTCAGATTCGAATGCCCCCTGACCCCGGGGCCTTAAACACTCACCAGACCTCCCAAAAGCCCACCAGGTCACCAGCGATATAACATCCTCAATTCCAGAGTCTAATGCTCCCTGAACTCCCTGTTTCCTCTCCCCTTCCAGAAGGGAGATAAAAAAATATAATGAAAATGAGCGAGACAAGGTGACAGTGAGGCTGTTGATTTTTCTTTTGTGCTGAGCAGCTGTGGTCAATCGCTTGACATCACCAAGCCTTTAAAAAGATGGATATGAGCTACACCCGTTTCCATAATCAGACGATGTGTGTTTACAGTGACAGAATCACGGCCTGTATATGCTTTGCTGAACATCTGTTCGCTGATGGTTTCTGGACTCACTCACTCACTCATCTCACTCGCTCCCTTTCTCGCTCTCCTCTCTACATCCTATGGCTCCACTGGACATCTTGTTTTCTTGTGTGCATGTGCAAAAGTTGTGCACGATGCAGCTTATGTACAGTTTCGCTCAGCCTCCACACCCATCAGCTCTGTGCATGTCTTCATTTTTGTCGTTCCATCTCTCTCTCTCGTTCCCGGCATAACATCACAGGAAGTAATGTGTCATATGCAAACTCGCGTATGTTCCCTCTGATGATTATGAGTCCATCTTTATCTTCTCAGGCTGTGTTTTCGCTCCACCAGATGCCACTATGACTCACTTTTTCACTTGTGCATGTGTGATTTTGTCTGATCTCTGATGCGGAACAGAGCAGACACCGCTGGGGATCTGCATTTAGTTTACAAACACACACAACCTTACAGAAGCGCACACACACACACACACACACACACACAGAAACAAGTGAACCTGACTCCTGACATCGAGAAGTGAGAAAATCAAGACAAGCAGATAGATAGAACAGCGCTGTGTCACTATCAACTCAAGCTGGAAACACGATCATCTCTCTATTTAACACACACACACACACACACACACGCACGCCCCAGGCGTCTGGTAAAAGCTTTATTTCATTTGCTTCTGGCCTGTTAGTGAACTTTATTGGCCCCAAATCTTTTTACGCTCATCTTAGCCGCTCTGTTTGTTTAGTGTATGCGTACAGCCACACATACATGCACCGTGCACAGCCATGCAGTATAACCCCTGAACACGAGAGAATAAGAAAGAGCGAGATAGAGAGTGGTGTTGACTGGACAGACAGACCCGGCATCCTCTGGGGGAGATTCCTGACATTCCTCTACTTCCCTGCCCACTACAAAGAGATCCATTCCCCAAGGCACATCACAGCTCTGGCTCGTTACACACACATGCAGAAATCCCTTCTACTGTATGCGTCTACACTGCCTCCGAGGGCACTGCTGAAACCTAACGATGAATTACTGACACTGAAACAGCTAATCTAAACACGTTAAGTGAAATCGATCAAAGCTGTATTCACTGTGAGGTTCAGTGTGTGTGTGTGTGTTTGTGTAATGGGGTGGACTGTAAAGTGGAGGTCTCTTCCCCCTTCCATTGATAGAATAAATAACAGAGCTTCCTCCCCTGTTCTCTGATGCTTCCTGTTGTCCTGGTAGAGGGAGGGAAAAGACATGCCACTGCCATACCTGTCCCACTCAATATTTTGATCTAAATCAAATCAACAATAATATTCCTCTCTTTATTTTGTTTATTGTTCATCTTTCTTTTATTTTCTAGCTGTCATGTATTATAGGTACATTCATTCAGGCCACAGCAGTTTGTATACCTGTTTGGCTTCCCTGTGTGTGTGTGTGTGTGTGTGTGTGTGTGTGTGTGTGTGTGTGCGTGTGCGTGTGTGTGTGGTGGCCAGGTCCTCAGCATGGGAACAGCTGTTTGGAGCGCTGGCCACACACACATGGGTCTGATTAGCACTTGGTGACTCCCTCCCTCCCCCCTGCCCTCCCTGCTCACCTCCCTCCCCTCTTTTTCAGCGGGGGCCGCGGCATGCTGGCGGCACCAATAATTTTAATGCCTGGTCTCAGTCTGCCAGGAGAACAGGCATGTGTGTGTGGGGGGGGTGCACACACACGCACACACATACACACACTGCTGCAGAGTCTTGCCAAGAGAGGGAGCACAAAGCTCTCATGCCTTGATCTGCCTCCCCCCCTCCTCTCTCTCTCTGCTTTCCCCTGACCTTCTCCTCTCCCTCTCCTCCTCTTCCTCCCTCCTTCTCCACCACAGATGTTCTACCTTAACAAGTTCAGAGTTGACTTGTGGGGGTCTACATGCCCTGTACTGCTGTACACTAATCCTCTTGTAAATGTTATATATTATGCTTTTCTCTTTTTTTCCCTCTCCCTCTTACCATCCATCTATCTCTCTGTCTATCGATCTATCTATCTGCCTGTCTACCTATATATTTATATATCTATCTATTTATCTATGTAACTATTTATTTATCTCCCTGCCTGTCTATCTATCTATCTTATGGAGCAGATAAGAGGAGTGTGTGTGTACTCACTTACAGAGGTGAGATAGGTGTGAGAACAGGGGAGACAGATGGGGAAGAGGGATGGAGAGGTAAGACTGTAAAAAAGTTTTAGAAGTAAATCCGAACATGAGATGAAGAGGTGGGATAAGAAGGTTTGTTGATCCGAAGGAAGTGAGGAAACAAATACAGTGTGAGGGACGACAAGATCACATGCATGCAAGGGAGAACAGATGAGAGAGAGGGAAAGAGAAGAAAAGTGCCCACCATGACTCATCAATCTGGCTCCACTTACTCCACAGACCCTGAATATATGTGTTGTGTGTTGTGTGTGTGTGTGTGTGTAAGTATGTTTGCACGTTCACATTATGAGGACTCATCTTCCTGGTGGGGACAAAAAGCAAGTCATCATTATGGAAATCATGAAGAAATCATTCAATTGTAAGGTGGAGACACGTTTTAAATTTAAGGGTAAGGTTAGGTTTAGGTTATGGTTGGGGTAGAGGTTTAATGTTCGACAAGTAGTTATGATTATGTAATCAATGACATGGCTCTCTTTCTTACTCGGTGTGTGTGTAGATAGAGATAGTACGTGTGTGTGCAATAGCAAGATCTTGATATTAATCTTTCAGTACGGTGAACTGAGTGTCAAGCAGCTGCTATGTAAGTCAAACAGTATTATAATATAATATCTATGCAAATCCAATTGGAGCAGTACAATGTGCTTAAAATGGTCAAAGGAGAATAAGATGACACATATAAATATGTATTGTTGTAAAATGAGCCTGCTCACCTCACTGTAAATTTAAATTGATGATGGAGTAAATATGAGTTGTCCCTGGTGTTTGAGGTTTTGGTAAGCTGTAATGAATTTTGTCTTTATTATATCCATTTTATACTTTCAGGCTCTCCATCTGTGTCTCTGTCCTTGTCTCTGTACTGTGTGTAGTGCTTCCTGTCAGGATGTGCCGTGCCACAGACAGATATCCAGTTAGAGACTAGATTGGGACCTTGTGGCCGACTCCGGAGATCAAAAACCGCCGGCGTCTGCTGGCGCTGCTTGATTTGTTCTGAGTGACTTGCAGTCTGGACAGATTCTCTGTTTCGATTTGCTGCTGCTGGAGGCGTCCTGACTTTCCTCATGAAATGTAGTGGAATTTATGTCTCATGGTCATTTTCACACGCGCCTGAACTTTTCCTTTTCTCTCTTTTATGTAACTTGCATGTTAATCTCATTAGTGGTTATCACAGGGTGCGAGTCCTCCTTGGTAGTTACTGTAAATTGTGTGAAGAATATGTAATGGAATAATTTGCCACCAGATGGTGTCAGTGCTCTATTCGGGAGAGGACTGATGCTGGACGAACACAGAGGTGGAGATCCCCAATTAGTAAAAAAAATGGAGACCACAGCAGTCGCACTGAGGGAGGGAGTGTTCCACCTTTATTTATTTAAAGCAGATTGAATGTGTGCTTGTGTGTTTATATTTGTGTGTGAAAAAGGAGCTTCCTTGTGCAACAGCATGACCTGCGAATGAAGTCCTTCTGTACCACTGGGTGGCTTGGAGAGTGTGCATGAATGTATGTGTGGCTTTGAGGAATGGGGATACAGAGCAGCTGTTTAAATGCTTTGTGCAGTAATTGCTGTTGTGTGTGTGTGTGTGTGTGTGTGTGTGTGTGTGTGTGTGTGTGTGTGTGTGTGTGTGTGTGTGTGTGTGTGTGTGTGTGTGTGCATGTGTGTGGTGTATGGTGTCATCACTCGGGCTGTGTTGTGGTAGACTCTCGGCTCCACACACCAGGCAAGTCTGTAATTACTCAAGCCAACGCTCATACACACTGTAAGCTTGTAGTGTCTGTGGTCCTCGTTCTCTCTCTCTCTCTCTCTCTCTCTCTCTCTCTCTCTCTCTCTCTCTCTCTCTCTCATCCAGCTCGTTTTCTTCCTAACTTGCTCGCTCGCTCCCTCTCTCCCCTCTAAACTCCTCTTCTGTGATTCCCAGTGTGGTCCCGGCTCTGGTTTGGCAACAAGAGCCTGTCTCCTGTGTTTTGGAATGTGTCGGTGCTTCTGGCCAATTCACTCACACTCACACTCACACACACACACACACACACACACACACACACACACACACACACACACACACACACACACACACACACACACACACACACTTAGGTATTATGGATGTATTGGCTTCTCTGACCAACAAACCAATCACACATGTCTCTTTTTAGATGCACACATTTTAAACAGTGAGCTAATACATACCAGGCAGGTTTTTAAATTGTCCTGTCAGCACTTTGCTCTCTTCTTGTGTGTGTGTGTGGGTTTAAACCAGCGCTTGGTTCACTCCTGCCGCACCTGGGACTGCACATGGTTTCTCGCTGCCCGTTTGACCTTTAACCTCTAAATATTGATATTAACACGGACGCGACATAATTATCCCTCATCTCCCACATTAAAATGTGCCTATACAACATTTCTGCAGCTTTGATTGGCTAGCTTGAGTTCGTTTGCTTATGTATCTCTGTTACATGCTGTTCGTGTGTGTGTGTGTGTGTAGGTGTGTGTGTGTGTGTGTTTGTGTGTGTGTGTGTGTGTGTGTGTGTGTGTGTGTGTGTGTCCCTATGTAGTTCCTGCCAGCTGCCGTCAGAGGACAAGAGGCTAAGCCACATCTCTAACCAGTTTGAGAGCTCCCCTATCTCAGCTCACACAGACTGGGTTGCTTAGCACACACACACACGTGCACAAACCAACACACAAACTCATTGATAGTGAGGGACACACTAACTGTGTGTGCACTCTGTTGATTTATATTCCCTATTTACAGTTTGTCTTTCTCTAACACACACACACACACACACACACACACATTCCCTCTCCCAGCGTGGCTAAACTGGATTAGTGTGTATAAAGGCTCATAATCCCTGCTGCCTCCCTAGCAGGCACAGAGGAGCCTGTCCTCCAAATTAGGTTGGCCTCTTTGGGTGATGAGTGGCTGCCAGCAAGGGTCCACTGTATTGGTGTGTGTGCATGTCTGTGTTTTTGCATTCGTGCATGTGCTTTGAAGCACTCGTCACCAACTGCTGTCACTTGTGCACACGCAGACATCATCCAGAGAGCAGGAAAGATGGAGGGAAGATAGCACCACAGATGCAGTGTTACTGTAACTTATGTTTATCTTGCTAAATATCACATGAAAGAAGTCGAATGGTGCATAAAATAAACAGCAGCATTCTAAAGTGAGCAGCAGGATTGACTTGGGAAAGGGTGTGTCAGCATGTAATGTTCTCTGGCTCAGAGTATTATTGCTTTGGAGGGATGCGTTAGCGTCATACAGTGCTGCTGTAGAGAAAGTAAACACACTTAATTATTGTAAGATGTTTGCAATGCTTACATGCAGGACATAGTATAAAACATAGACTTGTGTGCAGGAGTCGTTACTGGGCCTCATAAATCCCCTTTTTAGGGGATGTTTTCAAATCTCAATTTGGCTTAGCTATTGTTTGCCGCAGCCTTTGCCAGTTATTGCAGCCAGAATGTGAAAAGCTTAGATGATTGTCGAGCAGCAAAATCACTTTGGCTTCAACCTTAATTTCTCATGAATACAAAATATTAGATATTAAAAATGGAGAATTAAAAAAATGCATATGCATCAGAAATGTTCACAGCTTTCGGTCATGTAGCAGTGATGGTAATGGAATGACATTATAACTAGTAGGTTAGCTGTATCCCATGCTGTGCATCAGTTGCACATACATGGTCCCTCCATCAGTGTGTTGTTCACAGCTGTATGTACTTTGATCCTGAGTTTAGCTGGACTCTGTTATTCTGCTGTCTCATCTCTCGTTGTATGATCGTATTTTAGTCACCTTGTGTGTGCATGTGTGAGTGCCTTCCTTATGGGGACCAACATGAAGTCTCCATAACATGTTATACAACTTTGAGTTGGAAGACAATGTTTTAAGATTTGGTTTAAGTTAGGTTTAGGTTAGTGTTTGCCAGGAGTAAGTCTAGTTAAGGTTAGAGTAAGTCTCCAGGAAATCAATCTAAGTCAATGTATTGTCCCCTGAAGTAATTGAGACGTGTGTGTGTGTGTGTGTGTGTGTGTGTGTGTGTGTGTGTGTGTGTGTGTGTGTGTGTGTGTGCCGACTTTGCCAATTGACCTCCTGAACTATAGCACTGTTTAAAAGGCAATGCATTATGTATTAGTCTAATGCACATTGTAATAGGAGACTGACTGCACTACCATTACAGTGCATATCATTACTGTAGATGTAATGATCAGTTTAGTCTATTACGTGGTCCACCTCTTTCACAGTCCCCCAGCAATCACATTTCAACCACTCTGAGCAAATTCCTCTGCACTTGGCATATAAAGTGAGGCTTATTCATTACTGATAAGGTATAAATTATCCCTATTATACTGATTATAAGAATCATTATCATTATTCTCATTCATTATTGCACTTACTGATCTTCACATATGTTTAATCCAGCCCCAATCTTTATGATGTTGCCCTCGTGTTTATGATGTTGTCCTTCTGTTACCCTCTGTAGTGCTTATCATCATGATTCAGCAGGCTGACGGTTATACCAAGGCTGTCTTAGCTATGGGGCAGCACTCTTTGGGGTCTTTAGTGTGCTAATAGTGAGGGGCCCATAGGGAAGCACAGTAATTGGTCTTTATTTATGCTGAGTGAAGGCTATGATTAACTAATATCACCCGTGAGTATACACGCACACATTAACACACATGCGGCGCACACGTGTGCACGTGCAGCCACAGACACACATGCAGATCCCCTTATATAGCGCGTGTGGTAGTGAGATTGAATGGAGAATTGAGTATTGAGCTAATCCCTGGTGGCAGGCTGGAAGCTCTGCAAAGCCACTGACAGGCAGTAAAAAAAGGCATATTGTACTTCACTTACAGTACCACGGTGGATGCTAAAAGAGAGGGAGGGGGATTTACCAATACAGTTTTTTTTAAATGGTTTTGTAACACATCACAAGTGATGAGTCAACAGTGTCAGATATGCATTAGTTCTTCCATACATCAGCATGTGGATTTGCCCACTACTGAAGGCCTTTAAACTGCCAGAGGGTCCGTAGCATGTCAGTGAGGAAGCGGTGCTGAGTGTGAAAATGTGTGCATGTACGGTACGTGTTGTTTATCTCTTTTTTTCTGCTGCTGCTAATGAGCTGAGGGCAGCAAGGCCACGCTTTGTCTTTTGAAGAGACAGACGGTGAGCGGGGGAAAGTGGTACGTGTTGGGCTGCAGCCTACTAAACTTACACACATGACGGCCCCGTGTGTCATTCATGTACTGGCTCTGTTGTTGTGCCTCTGTATGCATGGCGTACCCACCTGTGTGTGTGTGTGTGCACGTGTGTGTGTGCACGTGTGCGTCCCCACAGCGGCAGTGTCCTCATGTGTTTACTCCTAGCGTAGAAACTGAACACCAGGCTGTAATCAGAGCTGCAGTGAGAGGATCACAACAACAGTGTTCCCTCATTATGGCTCCAGCAGATCACCTTTACCTCCTGTGTGTGTGATTATGGTTCCCCCTGGTAGCCTTACAGGTGGAAGTGGTGCGTGTGGGTGCAGGCAAAGCCATCTGTGTGTGTGTGTTACTTTAAAGAACTGTGTTCACTACGTTTTGGTCAGTGACTGACATATTAAAAGCTTCCAAGCGGACATATTCTTTTTCACCACACACAGATGCTCTTTGTAATTATACACTATGGTTATTCACATTCACATTTGCACATGCCCCCTCACACACACACATCCATAGGAATACATTTATTACAGACATATAACTATACGAAGACAAGTTTGTAGGTTTCACCTTGATGTCAGGGCTCTGCGAGCTAAGCATAAAAAATTCCTCCATGCAAATGTGTAACTAGTGGCTGTAAGAGTGAATGGGCCGTGATGAGCAGAGAAAGAGAAATGTAAATGAAAGGAGGTATGTATTCTGCCTGAAGTTTAAACACAGTACAGTTGACCTTTATGTGTGTCAATGATAGTTTCACTTAAAGTGCTGACAGTGGCACTGCAGCTGGAACATTTCCAGGTATTTACAATAACACTCTTCTTAAAAGAGATCTAAATATTCAATTAATTTAGTCTTCTCTGTCCCTTTTCATGAGTGCAGTGTAAGGTAAAGAGGTAGAGTGGGTGGTCCCCAAGCCAGAAGGTTGTTAGTTTGATCCCCAGCTCCCCCCAGTCCACATGTGACCTTGGGCGAGATACTCTGCCCCAAATAGCCCCTGATGGCTGTACTGACAGCATGTGAGTGATGTATGATTAAGTGCTGCATAGATCTACTATGGAGATTTATTTACAGAGTTTAACAGTTTTTATACTTCAACTACAAATCATTGAGATATACAGTATATATACTGTATATCTCCCTCAAGAACACAGGAGTAGTATGCATTAAGTATATGGCCAAGAGGAAATCACTATTTCCATCAACCCACCTAAAAAGTCACAGGATAAAGACTACACATGGACAAAAGAAAGTATGTACAAATTAATAATGACAAAAAGACCCCCGAGCTTCTCACACGCTCCTAAATGTCCGCCTTGGGTCCTGATTGAAGCTCGTTCTTCCTCTCTACAGTAAGTCTCGATCTTTGTTTCATCTGCTACCAAATACCTTTCCATTATTGAATTAGGATAACCTGGACCTTCCCTCCCGCTCTTCTTGTTCTCTAGGTTCTTATATTATTGCATTATCTCCGCCTCCGTAACCCTTCCTCCCTGCTTTATGTGGCCCAGTAATGAGACAGTGACATATTACCCTAAACCCTACTCTCCCTATCTCTACCCCCATCTTCCCCCTCTTACTTTGGATAGAAGCCTTAATGCAGTGTGTAGATGTGGAGGTTATGTATGAAGTGTGTAAGCTTGTATAAACTCGGTTGACGGCTGTGATGTGGTTTGGTGCAGATTTTGTCTCTAATCTCACATCAGACATTTAATGTTAATGTTTAGAAGAGCTCACAGGAAGATTTAGACCAGAGATCGTGAAATATCATCATTACTCAAACCCTTGATTTAAGTACCAATATCACTCTATAAAAATATTCTCATTCCAAATATTAGTCTAGCATTGTAAATCTTACCAAAATAAAAGTATGAACATATCAAGGAATGATAGCAATGTGTGTTTTAAATGTTAAATATTAATTTACTTATCAAGTAACTACAGCTTACTGATTAATGTAATGAAGAAAAAGTAAAATATGTAGATATATGAAATGAAGTGAAATAGAAACATAAAGTACAGCAACTATGGATGTCCATTAATCGCAGGACAGGCGGTTTGATCCCAGCTCGTCCTACTTGTCCAAGTGTCCTTGTTCTTTAACATCTTAAACACTCACTTTAAACTTTCTAACAAAGATAGAAGTACAAGTACGCACCCACGAATACCCACACACACCAACACAATTGCACACACACACATTTTCCCTGTGGTTGTGTGTTTTCTACCCATTTTATATCATATCAGTTTTCCCGTGGCTGCTATAATTGTGTTGTGTTGATGCACGCTCTGTGTGTATGTCCGTGAGTGTGTGACAGTGTGACTTCATGTGTGAGCATGTGTTGGACTGTGTGTTTGAGGAGAGCCTCAGTAATCTCATTGACAGAGAGGCAGCATTGGCTCAGCTCAGCAGCAGCTGTCTTGTTTGGAGCCGAGGGGTCCGTTTCTCTTTAGCAGCCTGGGGGAGATGGGGGGGTTCATCTTCACGTTGCCTCCATGCTTGTTGACCTGTGTCACTGTCATTACAGGCTTTTATGTATTTCTCCTCCCTCTTGTGTTTCTCATTTCCCTCATTTCTGTTGCGTGTTTTTTAAGGCTTAAATGTCAGTTAGTTACCTCATTTGTTTGTTCCATGTGTTTAATATGTGGTTAACTACACACACACACGCTCTACCCCTCACTCCTCCACCCCTGTTTCTGGTCTCCCAGTGATCTGCTCCGCCTCTGGCTCAGTGCTGTCTCTGTGTCTCAGAGCACACATTCATTATCTAATCTTCCTCTATGTTTAATTTACAGCCTTGGCTGCTGCTGCCATATGCTCCTTTTGTCTCTGCCTACTAACACGCTCTCTTACACACACACACACACACACACACACACACACACACACACACACACACACACACACACACACTGCTTTGCCTTAACCTTCAGTGTTTGAAAAAAACAAAACAAAACAGTAACAAACAAGCCAAAGAAAGTGTGCACACACCCACCTTTAGCAACACTCTTCTCAAACCTTCCCACAAGCTTCTGTTGACACAGACAGAGGTGTGTGTGTTTGATTATGTGTTGGTTTGTGTGTGTGTGTGCGTTCAGACAGGATTGCTCTGAGGAGACAGACTGACCAATTTGAGGTGAGACACCTTAACACCAGCTGCTATTCTTCAATTTTCTTTTCTTTTCAATTTTTCCATCCACTCCACCTTTTATACCATTTGCTTCTTCTCCTCCCTGTGTGTTTCATGCCTCCTGAAATGTCTCGTTGTTGTTGGTTGGATGATACTCTTCATACTTCCTCTCTTCTCAGTGTCGTGTCCCCAACAACAAATTCTCATGTTGTGGTGTTTGCCTTAGATCTGTGCACAGGGTGAGGAGGCAGCGTTTTGCAGACTGTGCTCATCCAGGGGCAGCTAATGTAGTGTCACTGTGAAATATAAATGGGCCGAGAGCAGCCGTGCCGTAGATGGGCACTCCGAGGCCTTTTTTTTTTTTTACACTGTGCTGCTGTATGAAGAGCCCCTATCTTTTTTCATTTTCATGGCTCTGCAGTCTCGCTATTGACTTTAAGTGCAGCGATACAACCGTCTCTTCCGGTGCATTTGGGGAATATAATGAGCTACTGCAACTGGGGATTTAAGTACAGTGGAGTGGTGAGGGCAGAGGATGAGAGAGGGTAACACAAATGGATAGAGAGAGAGTGTTTCTTTTGAATTGCTCCGTTGTTCTCTGCTCACTTTGTCCCATGCAGCCTCTGCTGTTCCTATGTCTTTCACAAGCTGCTTCCCTTGCCTTCCTGGCCTGTGTGTTTTGAAATGACGTATTTACACAGTAAGACGCTGTCAGCAAGGGTGTGTGTGTGTGTGTGTCTGTGAGAGAGAGAGAGAGAGAGAGAAAGACACACACACACACACACACACACACACACACACAGAGAAAGAGAGTTTGTGGTTAGCAGGGCTCTCTCTCTGGCTCCAGAGGCCCTGGCCAAGTCAGCGGTGAGGTTTGGCTCCCTTCTCTCAACACTGCACACAGTCTTGCACATACGGAGACACACACACACACGCACAGTCGCTCTTTCTTTGTCACTTATACTTCTCTCTCTTGCACTGACCCATCCACATAAGTGCCCTTTTTATTTTGTCTCTCTTTGCCTTCTTGCCTCCCTGGAAGTATAGAGAGTATAGTGAGACTGGCCTGCAACATTACACCTCTCTCTCTCTCCCTTTCCCATTGCGCACTTTGTCACTCTCCAAGACACTCACACTCACACACACACACACACACACACACACACACACACACACACACACAAAGAGAAGAATGAGAGTTCCATCCAGTGCTTAACGAGACAAAGAGCCATTGATTTAGCAGGGAGTACAAGGAGTTAGGAGTGATCGATCTTGTTAAGCCCGTGGACACACTCTCACAAGGATTGGAAAGAGAAGAAATGTGAGATGGATGCAGGGAAGGAGGAAAGAAGGAGATAGAGAGCAGGTTGGAAGGTGTGATCAAAAGATATGATCCCTTAACGTGGTCAGGGGGGGCTGGGTTGGGTACCTATTAATGTGGCCTTAAAATACATGGCACACATACAGATCCAGATGGGATGACTACTAGGTGGGCTACGATTGAGGAGGAGAGGTGGGGAGTGATAACGGAGAGAGAAGAGGGTGGGGGTGAGAGGAGTGGAGATGGAGGTAGGGGAGTGATGTATGTAGTCTTGTGGAGATTGTGTGTGTGTGTCTGTGCAGTGGGGCATTTTATGGTCAGGTCAAGCTCTGCCTCTGCCTCTCTCATCTCCAACCACACAACCATCTTGAAGAAAATGCTCACAGCCACTATTCTGGAATATGTACTGACACATACACAGCACAGGGTGGTTAAGAGATCCTATATGGATCAGAGATTGTTTAAGCACTCTCAAAACCGTGTTCAGCGAAATGTGTTCCTGCCATCTGTCTAAAATATGTAAGTGCCTCAGTGTATCATTAGTGAGCATCAAGCCTGAAAACTGCACTGAATTTAAATTTCACAACTGGCCGGTGGAGGTGTGTTGCTTCAGGTACCAGCTGAGACATGAAATATGGTTCAGAAAGAAGGAGTTTGAGTAACAGATTGACTCATGGGGCTTTCAACACCTTGTTTGGTCTGCACCTTTGGACTTTTCAGTTTAGGCCCATCCAAAAAAAACCTGTGCCTCGGACCAACAGACCCAAAAAACAGACGACAAAAAGAGGTGGTCTCGGTCAAACTAAACTGTGGTGTGGCTTGTTTGCACAATGAAGACCTTTTTGGATAGTTTGCACTTAATGCAGGACGTTTACAGCATTAAACAGTAGAAGAAGAAAAAGAAGTGGAAGTGGTTTGCTGCACTGTAGTCTTCACCGCCACATGTTTGAACAACAAGGAAGTTCATCTTGGTAGCTGGTAGTCATACCATAATGACATTACAATGGCAGCCTAATTGACAAAGTGAACCGCCGATTTAAACAGAAAAACTTTTATGCACTTCATTCAAAAAAGTTAGACTAAATAGCCACATGGACGACCGATCATTGACCAATATGTGAAAAGCAGCCCACGTAGGAGAGGACAGGACATATTGATGTCTTACAAAAGTCTATAGTGTGCGTCCTACATTGTAAATGGTCAAATAAAACGGATCAAATGTAACAAAGACATGAACCTTGGTTAAGACAATAGTTTGGACTTTCAGGTGTGAAAACGCTCTCAGACTTTAGATTAACACTTTCAAGGTAAAGAAGAGACAATTCTAAAGCAGCAGGTTTGGTCAGTGTGGTAACTTTGACATAGGATTGCATTGAGGCAAAAGTTGATCCAGATACAGACTTAACTTTTGCCCCTGTTGTTTTAGGTCTGTCACTGTCTTTGATATGTTCCGACTGTTCCTACTTGATGTTAAGAGACGTGGGTTGATGGTTTGAATTTTCAGAGATAAAAGAGCGTGGATGAGAAATTCCCTGTGAACAATTATCTCAACATCCTAAGACGTCAAGATGTGTCTTAGCGAGAGAGTCTCTGTGGCTCTAAAGTAGCGGTTTCCAACCGAGGGCCCCAAGATAAATCTAGGGGGGTTCTGTGAGATGATTAATGTGGTAGGAAAAAAGAAAACCTGGAAAGAAGGACAAAAGTTCTCCTGCACATTGTATAATTTTTTTTTAACTTGCTTTTTAAAGGTTTGAAGGAATCACTTTAGAAATTAAGAGAGTAAATCATTCTTTAGTTAAACTGCGAATCACTCGTAAACATAAAATGTGGCAAGTGGCCCCAACTAGACACTGCTCTTTGTTCAAGGTCATGAGACATAAAGATTTAAATTGCTGCACGAGGGGACTTTCTTTCTTTCTTTCTTTTCTGTCCTTTTTGGTGTCTTTTCCCTGTTTCTCTCTCTCAGTCCCCCTCTCTGTTGTCATTCCCAATGCCGCTTGTCATCTTGTGACAGCGCGAGTGCAAGTCACTGGCGGGCGAAGCCTTTAAAGAAAGCCGCTTTTTTATGAGCAGACATAAAAACACATGAAGCCGGCGCCTTTTAAAAAGACATCATACCTCCCAAGACTGCCTGGAGAGAAACAGAGAGGAAGGAGGGGTAGGGCTGGTGGAGGCGGGCGTGGCTGAGGGAGTCAAACAGAAACATGTCACTGTTCTCTTCTTTTTAAACGTCTACTTTGCTCTTAGTGATAACAACATGGATATCTGCTGAATGTCTCATTTGACATTCTCAATCAGGACTTTAACTTCATAGATCCACACACACATGTTGACACACAACGCAACATGTTTCAGCCACAACTTGAGCTGATGTTGTGTCTATCCAACAGTTGTCTGTTTCTGTAATTAGGAACTGTAGATGATGTTAGTGTCAGTTGTCCTCAGTGAAAGTTTAAATCTGTGGATACGTAATGATATGTCGTCTAGTTTTTCTGAGTCATCTCTGCTGGCTCTTTTGCTCCACTGCTAAGCATTTAGAGACGGAGACAGAAAAGAACACGAGGACATATGGTATGAGGCCGGATGATTGCAGCAGTGTTGGTGAAATGTGTTATCTTCTTATTGTGGCTTGGCACTGCTCTGCAGAAGCGGTTTGGAATTGGTGATTATCTGTAGCATGATGTTCCTTCATGGAGCAAAAGCTGGCAGGCAGTGAGGCTTATGGAGACAGAGTTCTGCCCAGGCCAGGGCCCTCCGACTGGCCTGGGGTTTGGAAGCCAGCCCCTTCTCGCCATGGAGAACTTCCATAGCTACTGGTGCACAGCTGGGCCCCCGAGTATCACTGGCGATCCAACCGATGTCTGCTTTTGTCTTTAGATGGAGGAAAATTAAAGCAGGGATTGTTCTGTATGGCTGATGAGTCTACACATGATAAGATTGATGACAACATGCATGTTCTGATAAACCAGTGAGCCACAACTGGATACTGCATTTTGTCATTTGAGTCCTATCATGAAAAGATGTGAATGACCCCCTAACCTCCAACAGTTTGGTTGGGGATTATGCTAGCTTCAGCTAATGTAGCATTGAAACCACTGACCTCAAGCAGAGATGAGAAGTGGGCTTCAGTGGGCCTTTTCATTTCATTTTCAATTTTGTAGTCTTCAAACCCAACTGACACAAGTGACATATCTTGAGGTCATTTTTTCAGGCTTCCCACAGCTCTCCCTAGAGCCACAGAATGCTTGATTACCTCCACCAAGGATGTTATGATTGTGTCTGCATTTGTGTGTTTGTTAGCAGGATTATACAAAAGCCACTACCGATTTCCATTAAATTCTGCGGAGGGTTTGGACGTGACTGAAGGAAGAACCCATTAAATTTTGGTAAGGATCAGGGGCCAGGATTTCTTTTTTTTTTTACAGCTTTAAACATTGTTAGATAGAGGCCTTTATTGTTGAGTTCTCAGAGCATAATTAATGGATCTTGATGACAAAAATCAGAAGTTTTTAGGGAACTGATATTTACGAGTGTGTGCAATGTGGTGCAGATCAAAAACAAACTCCAGATCCGGTCAATTAAATGCGGTTTCATTAGGGGACTTTTGGGACTTGTTTGTTTGTTAGTTATCAGGATTATGAGAAAATGACTGGATGGATTACCACAAAACCTGGTTGAATGATGATGTGTGGGTCAGGGAAAAATCCATTGAATTTAGAACAGATGCAGGATTTTGTTTCACTTTCTGTAACGTTGGTTTTTCTCTGATTTTGTGAACTTGTGAATCTTAATGAAAATGTGTGCAATGTAGCTTGACTGTTAAAGATAAATGCCATTCTAGTTTCACACATGATGTTTTATAACTCAGGACCTCAAAACACATTTTGAGTAAAACTGGCATAGCTGAATCACACTGTACTTTCTGATGAAGGACAGAAAACTGAAACACCATTCCTTTTCCATTTGTGTTTTTGATATTTCTTTTGTTTAGTATGGCAGTGTCTTCGTTGAGTGAATTCATATCTTACCTGCTTCAAGCATTGTATATATTCAGTATAGATGCTCAAATCACTGCTGTAAGGGCAAGAAGACTTTTTTAAACCCCGCTCTGCTACAGTGCTGTCTATTTGTGTATCTGTGACCAGGTATATTGGAGGCCAAGGATTTCTATTCTGTCCCAAACCATATTAAATTACTGACTGCTTGCACCCACTTGTCCTGATATCTTTCTTTTAAATGTCTCAGAAGAGTACAGCACACTGTAGAAGACCTTGTCCACTCAACACTTGTTCACTTGTTGACACAGTAAAAAATACCATGTTGATATGCAAGTAGCCTGATTAAAAGAGGTAACGCAGCAGTAGACTCAGCCCTCAATCGTCTATTTGAACTAATACACAAATCTACTGTTTCTCTAAAAATTGGCTCAGACCAATGGTACTGTACTGCACAATTACACAAACATTTCACTGTGATCATTATAGGAATGCATTTTATGTGGAAATGGTCATCATGTGATGTCAGTGGCTGTATCTTGGTTGTTATCTGTGCAATTGGAGCCTTGACACGGTGATGAGTGTTTAAGTGTTATACATGCATGGATGCATTGCATGTGCTCACAAGCAGACACACCTAACTCTCTCCCAGCTGTTAACACACACACACACACACACACACACACACACACACACACACACACACACACACACACACACACACATTTTGATAAATCCATTATGGCCTCTATGTCCCATTCTGCCAGCTGCTCACTGCACAGCTAGCACGTCTGTCTTGTTGCTAGGATACACACACAATCGGGGAGGTGCCACTTAGTGTACACACATGGAACACACACACACACACACACACACACACACACACACTGAACCTTAGGTGGCCCTGTAAACATCAAGAGAGGAAATTGTCCACTGATGTTAGACGTACAATATCACAGTTGTTTTTGTCCCTTGTGGGGAGCGTCTTTCACCTGTTAATGTAAAATATCATTTTTTTTAATACCAGAGCTTCATTACTAAACCAACATGATTTTAGTAACATTAAAAATGATTTGAATGTTTGTCAGTGCTTGGCCTCCCCCTCTTGTCTGCTGTTAACTGCCTGAACAAGAGGGGGCAGGATGGAGGGCACATGGCTACTGCACAAGTACCATTAGAGGGTGCTATCTGTCTATTTACCTCATTGCTGTAATCATCACTTCTGCCTTATCAGTGGGGAAACCTCGACAGCAGCTCCCTCCTCTCTCATCTCCCTCTTTACCTCTCTGCTTGGCCCTCCCTCTGTTGTATTTTTATCTCTCTCTAACCCTCCCTTCCTTTGCTCTCTCTTACCTCCTTCTTTTCCTCTTTACCTGCCTCTCACCTCGCACCGCTTCTTGTTCTCACTTCTCCACCTGCTTCCTTTTCTATTCCCTTACACTGCTGCCAATTCTGGCCCTCTCACCTGTTTCGCTTCCTCCCCCTTCCTCTCCTCTCCACCTTCCCACAGCAAGAGCAGATGAGAATTCCCCCTTTTACAGAGCCTCCCCTTTCTGCCTCCCTTCATCTCTTCCACCCTCCCTCTCTCCTCTCGCTCCATGCATTCATTACTCTTGCCCCCTCAGGGCTTTGTTCTGCCTTAATCAGGAGCTTAAGTGTTGCATTCTCACCAGACAATGCCTGCCATTCAGTCTGAGCCTGTGTAAATAGGTGTGCCCTGTTAGTGTGCCAGTGGGCATGCCATTCCTAACCTCGCTGCGGTGGTGGTGATCAGCCATAGCCCCCAGCTACAGGAGGCACAGCTCCACACACACACACACACGCACACACACACACACACACACACACACACACACACACACACACACATCTACACAAAAACCCACTGCAGCAGGGGGTGGGAGAGCAGAAACTTGGTGAAGACTGCCTTTGAAGCGCTGCCATGCAAAGGCAGCACAAGGCCATGGATGGCCAAAACAACACACACACACACACACACACACACACACACACACACACACACAAAGGCACATGGGCACACTTTTCTCTAAATGGAGTGCTGGGAGAAGGATTCTTTTCATAATCAGCCATTTGCCTCCTGTCCATGCTTGGCCATTTCCTTTTTAGTTCCTCTGCTTCTCACTTGCGGTCTTGACTTTTTTTTGCATGTCTTTGTTGGGAACAGCCTTGTGTTGTGTTTAGTGGTAAAACAGCAGAGACCAGAGGGCTGTGTGTCGAGGCTGCAGGAGACCAGCAGTCAGTTACTTGGCCACCTGGGATGCTTTTTCTAGGAAGCACTGTAGGCCTCTACCCAGCTGGATGGGGCTTGCTGGTGTCAGGCTGGTGTACCACATCCAGGCAGCCAGCTTCCTCTGAACATCCGACCATCTGTCTGCATCCATGATGGCTCTCTACCTGCTGATATAGGAGAGGAATGGGGACATTCTTCATGTTGGAACAAGGGATAGCTTGCACACACACAGAAAGAAAGATTGTATATGCAAAGCCAAGTTCAGGAGTTCACATTCACTGAGCTTTTGATTGTATATTCATATCAAGCTCCATCTTACAAAGAGAGGGAGAGGCAGACAAAGAGAGAAGATGAAAGAGAGAAGGGGTGGACAGACAGCAGGTGACACAGAAAGAAAAAAAAAACGAGACCACACTCGCCCATGCTATCTATCCTCCTCAGATGGCCATTTGGGCTTGTTAATCTATCGCCTGGTAACAGAGACAGCCTATCAACAACAGCCACGCCCCTCCGCACATGCTCATAGAGAAGGGCTCATTTGGATCTTCGAAGGGAAAACGCACTCACCACACCAAAAATACACACACACGCACACACACACACACACACACACACGCATACAAAACTCCCCACAAATCCTGGCCTGTCATTGCTCTCCATTGTTTGGCTGCAGTTGCTTTCTCCTGGTGTGACTGCCAGCAGATGGCTAGCACTGAGCTGTCATTTTCGGCCTGGGGCCCACACACAGGCACACACACAGGCGCACACACACACACACACACACACACACACACACACACACACACACACACACAAAGACTATATTCTTGCACAAACAGCATATGCACAGTACCCACTGGATGACGCTTGTATTGGCTTTGCAACAGTCCTTTAGCTTTACTCATACTTCAGTTTTTACAGTGCATACAGTATACCGCTCTATCATCACTCTATTATTGCTCTATTATCCTCTTCCTGTTTTTCTCTCTCTCTCTCTCTCACACACACACACACACAGACACAGGCTCCTGATAGACTGTGGAGCCGCTCAGCTACAGGTGCCCCTCATGACCCCTCTCCCTGTAATGACTGTGTAATCTCATAAAAGGGCCGCCTTACTGCATTAGCATGTGTAAAGGCCATTGTATTTGTGTGCATGTGTGTGTGCTGGTGCATAAGTAACTGTTCTGAATCCTCCTCCTGCTGCCATCTTTTACATCTTTGTGTGTGTGTGTGTGTGTGTGTGTGTGTGTGTGTGTGTGTTTGTGTGTCTGTGCGTGCCTGTGTGTCTCACAGAAGTTCAATGAGTGTAGAAGCAGGTGTCAGATCTAATGGAGTGTGTTGGCACAGTGTAAAAGCAGCTGCTGCAGCCTGAGGGTCATCCGGGGTCGACCAGAGGTTAAAGGTCAGGGCTGAGGTGAGGAGTCGGCTGTAGTGACATGACATTCCTCCACTCACTAATCATAGCTCTGATGAATGGCTGCAAAGTGGCAGCTGGTAGACAGCAGGCCGTGTGTGTGTGTGTGTGTGTGTGTGTGTGTGTGTGTGTGTGTGTGTGGCAGTGTCAGAGGATACAGGGAGGAGGATGGAGTGAAGAGGAGAGAGGGGTGGGGAAGCCAGAGTGGGGTGATAAACGGAGGAAGAAGAGGTTTATACATTGCAACTAGTCTCACACACACACGTACACAGAAGCAGGCAGGAAAGTATCGACTGCACGGGACTGTGATCCTGAAGGAGCTGTACATCAGAGGAGACAAGCACAACAACACCTTTTGTCAATATCTGAAACTCCTCACATGCATAACCTCTACACACAACCAAAGGCGAACATGAACGCATCGTCATCCTCTCTGTGTCACACACACACACACACACACACACACACACACACACACATCATTTGTTGTGTCTGCAGAAAGCTGGGACTAATGACAGGCTTTGTGTTGTGTGTGCTCACTCAGCTGCCCCCTGGACACACTTTACCCACCCAGCAGAAAACAGCCCTTTGTGTTTCTCTCTCTCTCTCTATCCCTCTATCTCTGTATCTCTCTATCTTGTTCTCGCTGTCTCCCCACTTTCTTCACCCTCTGGAGAATAGAGTTGTTTTGCTGTGCTCTGCTGTATATATTACCTACTGTATATATTTTTTCCTGGGCCCTGACCACAGATATATGAGTGCAGCAGTGATTTTTTGGCTGACACCGTCCTTTCTCATTTACCAGTAAAAGGAGCAATAAAGTTTTTCCATAAAAAAAAGGCATTGTGGCTAATATTGGAGAATTTTATATTTACACAGCACCTTTGATGTGATGTGCTAAATCATGTAAATAAAACTTAATCATGGTGACTTATACAACTACTGTAAACTTTGGCTGGTATTAACAATACTGAAAATTGAATGATGATCCCATATTTAATTTATTATTTTCCTAGTTCTTCTAGAAGACACATTATTTCTGTCTGTCAGGATTTAAAGATATTTTTTTGAGTTTGAGAAGTCATGTGTGCACCTCTCAACTTTAGATTCTACTTTTTCATTTACTTCCTGGACTGTGATAGAGACTCCAGCAAATAGAAGGGTCCGATCACAGCGGTTAAATGACCTGTTTATGTACGGCTGGATAGGAGATTTAATGTCATTACCTCAAGTTCACTCACCTTGTGCCACTGTCTTTGTTCTTCCCTTCCTTTTGATTTGTTAAACCATAATGAGCAGCCTCTCTGTCTCCTCCAGTCTTGTTTGTCTCTACTCATCCCTCCTCCAGATTTGTATCCTTCCATCTCTCCTCTGCCTCACATCTAAATGCCATCAAAAAGCAACAACTGCAGCAGAGATTTCTCCTCATAATGTCACTGTGCTGCCCAGAGGAGGATTTTTACATCAACCCATGTGTCTACATATAAAATTTCCTTGCTACACGCATGCATGTTAGTCATAAGCACACACATAAACACATCACTGATATAGCCACACTGTTGATTTGGAGTTTGTAAATGAATTCATTGGTTCGGGGCTGAATTCCACATCATTGCTAATTACTTCAAATACTATGCGAATACTATTTATAATAATTCAAATATTTGTGTGTTTCTTTTCTTTATTGCTTCTAACCTGTTTCACTTACAAGAATGGACTTGATTGTGGACTTTCATTTGTATCCCCAAATCCAAAAGGACCAGGAAGTCTATCGCTGTGAGTGTGTGTATGTGTGCATGTGTTTGATGAGTGTGTGGTTGTGGGTTTGTGTGAAAAGCAGACGGTCAGACGGTCAGCTTGTTTTTCCTCTGACAAACCAGCCAAGCAGGAAGAAGTCAATCGATAGCACTTACCCTCTTCCTGTTAGAGTTCCCAACAGACTTGGGAGAAAGACGCAGCCCTGCAGTCACCAGCTCTCTCTCTCTCCCTCTCTCTCCCTCTGTCTCCCTCTGTGTGTGTGTGTATAAATGCGACTACCTGTCTGCACTCTCTTTTTGTGAAAAAGCATTGTGTCTGTGGCTGAGTAAGATAGAGTGCATTTGTGTATTGGAGTCTCAGCCCAAGCACACACCGCAGTGACATGGAGGCACAGTTTTCTTGATTTACTGGCATGTATTGAGCTTCTTCGTGTACTTTATGACAAGGGCTGAAAAGTACAGAAGGTTTTTGACCAAAACTTTGCATTTAATGTTTTTTATTGAGCAAGTGCTCGTCTTCTTCTAATTCAGACAACTCTGAAACTCTGATAACCCTGAATCTATATTCCGAAGATAACCTAAAAAGGATAAGACAGACAGGAGTGAAAGACACTACTTTTATTTATACATATATAGGCAGAGGAAGGTCTTGTAACGGACATGTAAGTCCCTGCTCCTGCTCTTGTGCCTCGGATGAAAAAGTGTCCTACAGGGACCAATAACGTATCGCATGGTTATTGAAGCACTTGTACCCACTTGTGCATCCTGTTCCAAAGGACAAACAGACTAGAGTGCCAAAATGTTTACTGTGATTCATCATGGGGCGCTTCCCTTCCTTTGAGCTCTGTTCTCCAGCAGGATGCACATGTTTTGTGACATCACTGGCATTTGAAAGACAGGATGATACCGAGCACTAAGGTTGGACCAGCATCCAATCTGACTGATCCACTGATGGCCTGTACATTAGATGTTGTAGCTGTGTGTTAAGTATTCAGGTTACACACAGATCTGCTACAACATTAAAAAAATAACTGATGAGTATCTTTGCATTGTTCAAACAATATAATTCTCTCTCCTTTAGTAAATATTAAGGTGTCCATTACAAATTAAAGATGGCCGATAGCATATCTGGTGCATGCCTGTGCATCTGAGTGTGTGTGTTTATATTCATCATATGGTGTCAATTGTTTTATTATGGCTATACAGCTGCCCTCAGATCAGCCGCAGTGCAAGGCTTGTTTCTGTCCTCCTGCCCTTGAATGACCCAAGCCTGACCTGTGTGCGGGCCCTGAGCCTGCTTATGGCTACTGTATGAGTGTGTGTGGGTGTTTAATTGTAAATGTGTGGCCAGGGCAGGGTGGTGGGGTGTAATACGAGCCCCAGGCTTGGACAGGACTGCTGCAGCTTCCATCCAGGCAGAAAAAGCAAGACATAGGTGCCGCAGGGTGATCAGAGAGAGAGAGAGAGAGAGGGAGGGAGGGAGGGAGAGAGAGTAATGGACAAAGAGTAGTGAGGCTCTTTTTAACTTTGTCTCCGTGGAAGAGAGATGTCAGTCTGTGTCAGTTCGCTCCACTTACCAGCCTGTAGCAGGAGAAACAGATCTCGCTCTCCTTCTCTCTCGCACTTTCTTGCTTTCTCTCCCTCTCGCTCCCTCCCACACCATCTCCATCTACTTTCTTCTCTCATATTTTTTGGTGATAGCTTTTCTGCCTCAGTTGAGAAGCAGAAACACCCTGCAGCTCAGGGGAAAACAGCAAGACTAAGAAAAAAAAAAACAAGCAGTGAACATGTCATTGCAGGCAATGCATAGTGCAGGTCTTCTCCTGATCACAGTCCGAGTGAGTTAGAACGGGCTGCTCCGAACGCTGTGGAGTGAGGCCCTGAAGGCAAGCCACGCTGCCGGCTCTGCTGCAGCGTCTCCCTCAGTGTTGTGGGGAGGGCAGCACACAGCTCTTCAAACACGGGAGGGATCAAATCTTCAAATCCCCTGGAAATGTCATCCACGTTTAAGGAAATGTCACTAGACACACACACACACAAACACAGAGGACGTTGTGCTAAAAACCATAGGCAATAGGAAGCACTATGATATAGGGCAATCACAACCTGTGGGTGTAATCGACGTCATCTCCGCAATTTCCCAGAATCTCAGGGGAGAATCAGTGTGTGCTTCTGTAGGTATTTCTTCCCAACAATGTTCATCTTATAATTCGTAGTATTTTTACATTGATAGCTTTGCAACTCTAACGTGAAATGATGTACCACCATTGTGATTTCATTCATACTGGCAATATAATGAAGACTACTGGAAGAGGAATACTTGTACTGTATGAAGTACTTCTAAAATTCTGTCCTCGGTATTAGATAACAGTCAGTGGGGTGGCTGAGCAGTTAGAGCGTGCCATCCGCTAAACGGAGGGTCAGCGGTTCGATCCCTGGTTCCTCAAGTCTGCATGCCGAAGTGTCCTTGGGCAAGATCCTGGACCCCAAATTGCTCCTCACAGCTGTGGTGGCAGTGTGTGAATGGTGTGTGGTAGAAAAAGTGCGTGTGATAATGTCTCTTGTGTTGCAAAGTGCTTTGAGTGGTCAATAAGAAGAGCAGTTAGATACAGTCCATTTAAGATGGAATTATTTTGAGGACTTAAACATTATATTATTTAATTCATGAAAGATTCCTGCTTATCATAGTACATAAAATGAAATGTCTAAATTCTTCATATGTTGTAGTTGCATCAGGTGATCTCATCTGCAGCCGCTGACATCATCCTGTGTTCCCATTGATCCCTCTTCACCTCGGCCGACTAACTTATCGACATCCTCAAGTGTATTTCCTGTCGAGTCTGTCAGCTGTGTTTATGGATGGCCCTGCCCCCTGTTGACACGCGCACACACACACATGTGGGGCCACCTCCTCTGCTTATTGATGTATCCTCTTGCTTTTGACTCCATCCTCCTCATTAATGAATCTGGTAGGCGTGCGCAGATGTTGTGCAGGGCTCAAGTATCGACGTGCATGGTGGTGAGCAAGGAGAGCGCGCAGGCTAGGTCACAATGAGTATATATTTGTGTGTGTGAGGCAGAAAATGTGAGTAATTGTCGGAGAATGTGTGTGTTTCTGGTTGTTGTGTATTTGTATTGCTCACTGTGTTTGGCTAGAATACGGAAGCAAGAGCAGGGTGTGTGTATGTGTGTGTCAGAACTACTTTAACGTGCTGACAGGTGAGGTGTGGGTGGAGACAGGCAGATGACTAGAGAGGTTGTGACTGTCTTGATTGACAAGTCCCTCTCTCTAACACACTGGTACAGACGCTCACACTCCTCCCTGTGCAGGCCTGCAGGCCCTCCCCACCCTCTACTTATCTACAGCTTCCCATCATGATCTGTGCTGGGCTGCTGATGTCTTGTGATCCTTTGAGGACACACAGTTCTCTGTCGTGTGATTTAGGCTGGCAGGCTCTCTCCCTGTCCTGCGACATCATCCATTACCAACTTTCCCCCTCACTGATTGGAGATGATAATGCTGAACTTTGGAATTAACCTCAATTAGTAGTACCCCTGTAGATCTTTCTCATTTCACCTCCTGACTCTTGTGCTCTATTTTACATTTCCCTGTCCCTGTTCCATTCACAGAGCATTTATCAACATGTGCAAAGTCACACACAGTTCATGAATTAAAATAAGCATAATAAAGCTGTATCATCTCATATTTGTCATTCTATGAAATTAGGAAATAGTCCATACCACCACTGAGCTCAACCCTCTCTTAAAATGCACACAATTCCACAAACTCACAGATATCAGTTTCCTAAATATATCTGTTTCTTTCCATCTAGGTCCACGAATATTTTTTCTGGGAAATTGGTGACAATATAAAAAAATAAATAATGTCCCATCTTATGACATTTTTGACTAGATCCACACCTTAATTTAAAGACATCTTTCTTAGCCCGTGGCCCATTCTTTCATCCATCTTCTTGAAAATCCGTTGTGTAGTTTGTACGTAATCCTGCTGACAAACAAACGAGCAAATCGATGGGCAATTAATACCTTTCTTTACAGAGGTAATACGTGTTATTGTTGCCATGCTAGCTGGGTGATCAGGGAGAGTAGGTTTTTTTGCTTATACCTAACCACATCGTGAGTGTTATTGTAACCATGACAACGAAGGTCGGTTACACCTGTCGCTAGCTCCGATGGGTCATCTCAGAGGGTTAGAGACAAACTGATGTTCTTCAGGTTTGAGGATTTCTTAATGTGAACACAAGTATGTATTATCCCAGGCACAGTATGAACTGGAAGAACCTCACCGCCTCTCCAAATCAGCCTGGAAGGGATACATTAAAATATGAATGAATATGCAACACATGACATGCAACTGAACTAGAAAGAGAGTGGCATAAACCTTCACATTAAACCAAATGACACAAGCAAAAAGAAAAGAAGCAATGGAGCTATTCACTCTTTTTCACTCTGAACTGTAAAACCTCCTCATTCGGGCTGTGACTATAAACTATCAATCTGTGCTTGACTGTGCATTCACAGGCTCCTCAGTAGGTCACATTTACTGAATTGTGAAGTCGTTGCTCCGACTTTGGTGTGTTCATTTGCTTTGAAGACAGAATGTGGAAACAAACATGGATGCTGTAAACAAAATGTCTTGTATTTATGCATTGAGAGTGTTTAAAAACCTTAACACCTCTTTCTACTATTTGTAAAATAATGAAGAGCAGAGAAAAAAGATCAGTCGTCACAGGCATATAAATAATGTACAATGTATATATGCAAGTGAATCATAAAAACCTCTTGTGGTGTTCGGTGCTTGTGGGAGACAAACATACAGTTTTCAAAATGACAAAGTGTAACATTTGAAGGTTGACATAAGAGGCTACTGTTTACAGCTGATTGTAAAATTACTTTAATTGGTTTAAAACTGATGAAGTCAAGATTTTCCAGGTTGTTTTGCAGACTTGAGGTGGAGTTCACTTGAATTTTCCCCATTGGGAAGTAAATTTGCGGATTATTCCGTGACCACGTGAACGCACAGTGAGATAGAGTCCATGAAGTGTCGGTCTGGAGGATCATGTACTGTGGTGTGATAGAAAAAACCGGTGCTCATGATTCCCCCCAAACTGCTGTCCCTTATATTGTTTGTATGAAACAATTGTGACAAGAACACATTTACTTATTTGTTTCTGCCAAAATTAGCAAGACACCCACCCTTTGTTGTGACCACTTTGCATTTTGAATAGTTTTTATGGCTACCTTTATGCTCTCACAGCTCACGGTAAAGGTGGGTGAAAGAGGGCCGCCTACTTTAATACAAAGGAAAGTTCACAGGGCGTCAGAAACAAGGTGTCAATGTAGATGAACCAAAACCGTGATCTTTCCCTAACCTTTAGCAAAGAGCTGCAGCTTTAATGTGACCACAGAGAGGACTGTGGAACCACACTCTGCTGTTACAGCTGAGCTCTTTGTACGCCCACCAACCACTCAGACCACTGACTGGCAACTCTGCTGCCATTAATACATTTAAGGCTTTATGTTTTTCGTAAAAAATAAATTTGCTGCCTTAAAAATGCAAATTCTAAGAGGTGTTTTATTTGATCTTATTATGGCTTATTTTAGGTTCATATTTCCCCTTTAATTCTTTCCAATCCACTTTGAGTTTCACAGAAACTGGCAAGTCAATTGACACACTGACCCCTGCTGAAGACTCTCATTCTTGTTAGCAATCCAGTGTTTGCACCCACAACACTGTTGAGCAATAACATAGATTAAGTAATTATGCCTCTTCCTGTTATATGAGCTAAAATGAGTCATTTGAGAGCCACAGTGGCAACAACTGCTGCATGTGTACCATCAAATCTTGGCTTGAGTTTGTTTCTTAAGACCAATATACCAACTGTTACTCTCTACCATCTGTTTTGTAAGATGAGAGATTCAACAATATCTCAGTGATTAAATGAAAGCTTATGGCCGTGACCTGACAGAGCAACTCTCTGTATCTTTCCTTATACAGCCCCTCACAATGTGCTCTTTACTCCAAAAGTTAGACGGAGTGGAGGCTGAAGAGACACTAAGAGACTGGGAAGGTTGTGGTTGTGCAGGTTCTCTGCAGTGGACGTAATCTCCAGGCTCAGACGTGGCTGTTTACCTGCACATGTTTTGTTTACCTACACCTGATAGGTTCAGGATTCAGTCTGCGGAGGCACACCCAGTGTGTCTAATGAGGAGAATAAGACACGCACGCACACACACACACACACACACACACACACACTCATGTACTGGGAGTGTGGTGGAGAGGTGAATTGTTAGCCTTAACAAAGGTTGATTTTCTTGTAAAGTGAGGAGGTGGGTTTAAATGCTTTTTTCATTGACTGTTGCGGTGGAAGCAGCTGTCTGGGCCTGAAGAGGGGGCAGGTGGGCCGGTCTGAGAACAGGCAGTTGAAACTAACTTCCATCTAAAGAAGAAAACAAAACCTTGACAAGCAGATTGATTTACATACAGGCCAACAGCCAAAACGCTTGTTGGTTTTTGTGTCAAAGTTGCCATTGTCCCACTCGAGTGTAAAACTGCAGGATGAGGCGTGGATGCACATTGATGCTCACAAACACTTGCAAGCAGACAACACACACTCTGGCACACAGATGCACACGCACGCTTCCACTAAAACTAACTACCTCCCCCTGGCTCTTCATGAGAAGCCATTAGAAATGTGCCTGTGTGTTTTATTTTTAGCAGTGTGTGTTTAGGCGGGGTAGCGGCGTCTCATCAGTCTTCAGGGCCCTCCTGCTCTGTCGCTCTGTGTCTCTGTCTCCGGCTGAGAGCTATGTATATTTCATAAGCCCTGGGTGCCTTTTTGTCTTAAGATGCGCTGCACCTCCCCTGCCTGTCTCTCTGCTACTCGTCAATGGAGGGAGCCATCACAGCCTCTTTTAAACTCTCCCCCCGCTCCTCTCTTTCTCCTCACTGACAGCCACCCTCTGCTTCTCCCTCTTCTTTTCATGGTCAACTTGTTTCTTCCAGCTGCCTCATCCCTCTTTTCTTTCTTTTTTTTAAATCATTATTCTACTGTGGAGGGGAGCAAAGTAGAGCACATCCAAGCAGACTTTGGCTGTCAGGAAAAGTCTCCCTCTCCCTCTGTTCCTCTCCTTCTTTGCTTCTGTCTGTCTGTCTGCTCTGCGGCTCTGACACTTCAGGGAAGGGACACTTCTTCACCCAGCGCTGCATCCCCTTTAGCTATTGTCTTTTTATAGCAGATATCTGAGCACTGTGACAGCAGCTAAAAATAGCCACACCAATGACGGAGTTAGATTAATTGCTATGTTTTCATTATAAATATATTTGTATTGTTTAGGTCTGATTAATGGTAGAAACATTATCATGTAACACTTTAGCAGAATCTGTATCTCTGGATGTTGCTAATTGATCAAAGGGACTTGTATTGATGTCACTCATTGATTCAGTGGGGGATAATTAAGTCCGTCTCTATCTTACAAATGGATACCCCAATTTAACAAAAATCCATCATGGATGTTAATCATGTGTTTTCATGTCTTTCAGGCTAGTGCTGTGACTGAGGGTACAGCTGGAACCAGTAAGGAGGTGGACTCAGGTTCAGGCCCCTCGCAGCCTGCAGGCGACCACACTCCCTCTCGCCCTGTGACCTCGGAGCAGGAGAAACCTGACCACGCCGACCACCCACTTCCCAGTGAGTGTTGCCTTCCACAATGTTGTCATGTTTTTTGCTTTCTCCTTGTTTTCTATTTTCCTATGTGAAAATGTTTCTATGTGACCATATAATTTACACATTTCACTTCACACCATCTTCTGTATATCTGTGCAGTTGAATTTCTGTTTTGCTGTTCTCCGACCACCAGCAGTGTTATCCAACACGTTGATCTTGTTTTATATTGCATTTCTTGGTCTTGTCACTCTGTGCAACTTTTTGTCACAACATACTGTACATCGTAAAGAATGAGCCATGCCTAAAAATGATGTATTAGCAGACATCGACACAGCTCAGACCTGGTGTTAACATGCATCTCGAGTGAGCCAATCAAAAGTGGACAGCTCCGAGTTTGTCGGTTCAAATCTGACATTAGAATGTGTCTCCACAGGCGTCTCTGACTGAGTGAATCAATGTGTCATACACAGCTTTATGATAAAGTAAGATTTCCCAATTTGAAAACAAACATTAAAATCAATATAGTATATAGTATGGTAGTGTCCACAAATAAATCAATGTATGTGAAACACTGAAAAGTATAGAAAATAGTAGAGTCAGCTGAGTAGGCGGCCCAGGATGCTTTTGGGTTCACACAGCGAAAAGAGTGTGGCCACCACCTCAGAATGTGGTCTGATTGATCAGATCTCAAATGCGTCCTCACTAGTTTCCCACCAGTACTCAGAGCTGTCCCTCTGTGATCGAGCACCTGAGACAGATACCAGGTCTGAACAGGGGCCCCCTGACCCTGCTCTCTGGCAGTACAGGAAGTAGTGACACCCCTGGATTGAATGAGATGAGATGGCTCAAGAGAAGAATGGCCAAATTCCTTTTCAGTTCTTCTTCTCTGGCTGTATGTGTCATGTCTTCTTACACCTCCTCCTCTTGTAGCTCACCACACACACCATTTTATTTCATCTTAGTATGCCTACCTACTCTACCCATCACCATCTCAGTCTTTTTGGTGTTACAAATTGTGTGAAATAGTTGATAGGAGATGATAATGATTTTTTCTCTTCACTTTTACCTTTTGATTAACTATCAACAAATCAAGAAAACCTGCACAAATCACACACAAATACTTTCAAACTCACCGTTGTACATTAAAGTTGCGTTGTATTTTTCAAATCCCTCTCTTGTTAATTAAAAAGTTTCAGTTTTTCTGCGACTGCCAACCTCAGCTCAGATCACTGAACTGTGGCTTCTACAGTCATCTCACATCTCCTAGTGTTGATGCTAGAGAGGTGAATAACCAGGTTGTTGGGATGCTGGGGAGAGACGGGATGGTAGTGACAAAGTGAGACTGAGAGATGAGGTAGAAGATGTCACGATGAGGCAGTCACGCGTTTGTGTGTGTGTGTGTGTGTGTGTGTGTGTGCGTGCGTGCTTGTGTGTGTGAGTTTGTGAGACAGAGAGAGAGCGTAAGCCCTGAGGGAGGCCATCACTACACTTGGTTTTGGAGCTCAGTGCGTTTATGTGGAAAGTGCTGCTGTCTGCTCTTATCAGCGTATATCCTGCCTTTTCACTGGGCTTCTCTACTTCCTCTCCCTTTGTCTTTTTCATGCAAAAATTTACACTTATAAACAAAGGAATTTTGTAAAAACTTGTTCTTATAACTCTTCGCCCTTCTTTTTTTTTGCACTTCATCTCTCTTTCTCTCCTCACCCCTCCCTCTGTCGCTCTTGCTCACAGTTCTCTCCCGCACAGGCTTCTTTGTGTTTTTTCTCTGAGGCTATTTCTGTTTAGCCGTGAGGGCCCCCCTGTCGTTTACAGAAACTCATCTCCTGCTCTCTTTCCAACTGAACACCCCCCCACACACACACACACGCACACTAGCTCAACCACAACACACTCAAAGGCATTTGGTTAAACAGTCATGACAAAGGGGGCCACCGCACACACCCACAGACATACTCGCGTACATGCAGAGGACTCAGCGTTCCAGTGTGGGTTGAGAACAGGGTTTTCATGAGTTATTTAAGTGCTCTCCATCATGTGTTGCTCCGCAGCTCACACTGACATGACACGGCCCATTTCCTCCGCTCAGGCTGGGAACGTGACACGAGACACGCTTGCAGTGTTCACACAGAGCAGAGGAGAGAGGTGCACAATCAGTCATGATCTTAAGACTGTTGGGTTTAAAGCATTAAATGGGTCCCAACGCAACAGCTCGAGTGGAGGCTGATCGGTTGAGACAGTTGCAGTCCTGCTGTCCACTGAAGCCTCCTCTCTGCATGGGTTTTAAATGTGTGAATATTTAAGGGTTTAAATGCTGTAGCTCTTTTTTAAATGTTTGCAGGCTGCACTTTGACACTGCATCGTGGGTTAGTTGTGGATATTTGTGAACTTGAGTATGTCACAGAGAGATCATTTATATGATGTAATCAGAACATGCAGTTTCACAAACAGAGAAAAGCAACAGTCAGTTCTTATTTAAGGTGTCTAAACACTCTGCGGTCCATCGTGAGGCCTTATCAGAGAGCGATCAGGGGTATGAACAGGAAATGTGACGTTTGAGCCGACCCATGAACACCTACGCTGAAAGCTTCACATGCAGAAACCACACAGTCAATACTTCATTGTCAGTGGTGAAGGGCCAAGGAGGGAGGGACACACTGGACTAATGTAAAGGGCAGAATGTATGGTATGTATCGTCAATGCTACAACACATTCAGCTCCTTCTACTTCTCATCCACTAACTAATCACAGTCTTTTGTCTTTGCATCTGTCGTTCTGAGCGAATCTATTTTCAGACACATTCTGTGTGTACATATGTGTCTTGGCATGTTTTTTTTCTTTAAGAACTACACATGCTGCTGATGTGATTGTCATGAGAAAAGCTTCTGAGTGTGTTTTGATTGCCGCTGCACAGCTGGACCGGGCAGGCTTGTGCCTCTGGCTGCTGGCCAGTTCAATACAATTACAATCACCCACCGTGGGAGCCCGGAGCACCACTGAGGACAGAGTGTAGGTGCTGGTCGGGGCACAGAGGGGGGGTGATTCCCGATATCGGCCAACCGGCATTTTTCTTGGGAGGAGGATCGATGTCCGAGCTGTAGCTTTTCTGCTCGAGCTAACGTTTCACATTACGAGTCTCGCATGGAGAACACAGCAGCCAGGTTCAATCCCCATCATCCATGTTAGCAGAGCACATTATTAAAGAGGAGCTGTCTGATTTGATGGAGGGTGATTAGAGACGTCCGTCCCTCTATCTGTTGTCCAGAGAAGAGACCAGCAGGTGGAGCGATGAGAGGAGCAGTGCCAGAAAGAATACAACTGAGGGATGACAGGAGCATGTGGAGAGAGGGAGGGAAGGTATGGTGAGAGGAGGACAAGGACACTGAAGCGAGGGGGGGTGGGGGTGTGTTTGGACAGAGAGATTTGGAGGCTGACAGAGGAGGTATGGAGAGGAATGCCACTGCTTGCTCCTCTCCCTCCTCCACTGCTACTGCTTTTATCTTCTTTTCTTTTCCCTCTCTGCAGGGATGGCAGGAGGGTGGGCTAACTTCGGTTGACAGTGACAAGCTTGCCACTGCTCCCATGAAGCACGGCAGATGGAAGTGCGAGTGTGTGTGTGTGACTTAAATGCCACTGGAGGCCGGGGTATTCGGAGTCCCTTGGCAGCACCACTTTTGGCAGAGTGCCACCTCCATGCCCTGGTTTTTTTTCCAGCACGGCTCACTGGGCGTTGAGGTGTGTCTATGTGAGTTGTATGAGCAGAGGCAGTCTCAAGAAGCAAATATTAATTGCACAGCATTCCCATTGTCTCTTCCATTGCATGTTATTGTTCAGGGGGTCGGACGAGCTCGACGGCCTGCATGCGTTGCTGTTTTTTCATCCATCTATTTGAGTAATTCAGTAATGTAATGATCACAGAGTCTTTGAGAAACAGAGCTCTGTTCTGCAGGGTGGCGCCAGTCCTGGCGGGCATGGGGGGAGAATCAGTCAGGAGACAGTGGGTTTGGCGCCGTGCCACAGTTATTAGCCACTCACAGGGTGGGCACGGGGTTATGCCCCGACTCAATCCCGCACTGTGTTTGCATTAGTGGGTTTAATGTGTTTGTTTGTGTGCATGTGTGTGTGTTTGTGCATGTCTTGCATTTGAGTCAGGATTCTCCTCTGGTCACACTGACCTTATTGTGCAGTCACTCCCAGTTGATTTGTACCCTTTCCAACACATTCCTGTCCCCGAAAGCCTGAGAAACAGACAGCTAGACCCCCCCAACCCCCTCCCCACACACTCTCTTTCTCTCTCTCTCTTTTTCTTTCCCTCTCTCCACCACTCTCTCTCCCTCCTGATGGGTTTGATTTAGTGACTGTGGTTTTCCACCCATGAGCCTGGGAGCCAGAGAGAGCAGATTTGGGGAGAGACCTATAGATTCACAGCCAGCCGAGCACGTCATTACTTGGCCATAGCTCATCAGCGGATACATTAGCAGGCTGGAGAAGCTAATAGATGAGAGCTGTCGCTGTTCAGGAAGTAATAAACCTCTCTTAATTTCATCCTCATAATTATTTCCTCCTCACGGATTGCATGAGTTGCCCTGAATGATGACCGCAAATAGTATCTGAGTTGGGGGGAATGTTCAGAATAAATGTATATGTGTGTTTCTATATATGAAATTCAATGTACAGCATTGCAAGCAAATTCCCCTTTTTGGACAGGGGATAAACTATATTTAGGTGTAGGTGAGGCCGCTGGTTAAAGGAGGTCAAGGATCAGGGAGGTCATATTACAAACATGTTTCAGCAGTAGCCCTCAAAGAGATGACCACTTAGTGAGAGATCTCCAGACTCTGACCTTTGACCTGACATTCACCAGGAAACAGGTGTTCAAGCCTCACTGCCGTGCACACTCAGAGCTGGCTGTGTTGTGTTATCTGTCTATTTCCAGCAGATAGACAAAATAACGATACTAATAAGATAACTAATACAACAATCTGCTGCCTCTGAAGAGCTAGAGAATGGAGATCAATTAATAAGCTTGAACAAAAGGATGAATCGGTCCTGTTATCTAATAACTGAGTAATATTGGATCCCATTTCTATCCTTTTGTTCTTCCATGTGCTCTTATCATTATTTCTTCCTCTTCCCTCACATCTCCTTTCCTCTTCCTTCCTGTCTGAAACCCCATGACTTCAATCATCCCTTCAGCTCCCCGTCTCCACCTCCACCCTCTCTACCTCCTTCCTTTGTTCCCTCCAATCCTTAGTTTTCTCTCTCTCTCTCCTTCCCTCACTCTGACTGTCCTCCGCTGTCAGGCGGCTTGGCTGAGGCTAAGTGCTTTTTGCTGTCTCCCTGCAGGTGGGACTGTAATAAAGCTTGTCAGTGGGAGGCATGGGTCACACCGTCGCATGCACTTTGACTCCCCTCTGTTAACTCCCTCCTCTATCGCTCTCCTGTACCGCCACCACCGCCCCCCTCCCCGTCCCTGCCAAAGCCTCTAGTGCCATTCTCTTCCAAGATCCTCTGCTTTTATTTTTCCCTCTCATTTGTCTGCCTTTTCTTCCCCCATTTCGTTTTGCTCTTACCCGAAACTGTGCTCCTTGACTTGTCTCTCATCTCCCATCTCCCTCTTTCTCTCTGGTTTCCCTGCCAACGGCACTTTCAGCAACATGATGAAGAAGAGCAGCAACAGGAGACACCCTTCTCAACATAACAACCTCACACACACACACACGCATCGAGACACACACATAATCCATGTAAACGACTCCAGGTGAGGTTGTATTGTTTGCCCAGCTGCTCCTGCTAACCAGCCTCTCCTGTTCCATAGTAAATCAGCAGGCTGCATGTAAATCAGCTTCCTCTACACAAAACAGTTCTCTGTTCTCTTCCTCCTTTTCCTTTTATGATCACACACATTACATGTGCTCGTATGTGTGTCTTTATTACATGTCAAGGCCATTTAAAGGTACGATCTTGTACAGTATAATGATTTTCTAAAAACATAGATTAGTTTGGTGTGTGTGTGTGTGTGTGTGTGTGTGTCTGTGTGCACTTGTTTCTCTTTAGGATCTTTTATACCATAAAGACTGGTCCTTGGTTAGGTTAAGGTGAATTGGTCATGGTTAGGGATAAGGTTTTGGTTGGGTGTCCACAGTGAATCGCAGATGATGCAAGTCTTAATAAGGATAACTGCGCAAACCTGTGTGTGTGTGTGTTTGTGTGTGTGTGTGTGTGTGTGTGGGTGTGGGTGTGGGTGTGGACATTCTAATAGAACTGGCCAGTATCTTACTCGTTCTAGCCACTGGATGGCAATACTGAGCCCATTCTTCACAGGAATCCTTCTCTACCGCTTTCTCGACAAGCTGCTGTTCATTCACATGCACCCTCACACGTACATGCACGCACCCACACACACAGCCCTCTTTAGAGTGAGTTAGCCCAGGCTTGTAAGGTGACAGAGTGCAGTGAATAATTTAGTCCTGGCCGTGTTAATGGCTGACAGCGAACATGGCCTCTCCACTCTGCTGTTGGCCCATTACTAGTACATTCTGTTTAGCTTTCACTCTTTCTCTCTCTTCATTGTCCCTTTCTTTCTCTACATTTTCCTTTCATAATGACAGTATCTAAATGTCACTGTTATTATAATTAATCTGATTATGCATTTTCATTATTGTATTAGGGAATAGAAATGTAAAAATCCATTTAAGTAAATATTTAAGGAGGATATACGAGTTTCTAATTATTTCACCTCTATTATCTGGTCGTCACATGAACCTATGAAAATGTTAATGACACTGAGCGACCTTCATCTCTTCTGTCATTATTAAACTTTTTCAAAGTTGCAGTAATGTATATGGGCTTATCCATTTAAACAGCTTCTTTCTAAGCTATTAACAATCCCCACTTGTGATCATGTGACTAAATAAAATAAACGATTTCCAGTTACCTTTTTGAAATGTATCTTAAAATGACTTTCCTCTTCTCGTATATTTCACTTCCTCTGTGGTCCCCCTCTTCTGTTTTTCAGCTCATCCTCTCGCTCCCCACCCTTCTGTGCACATTCTGGACGTAAACTGTTGAACAGAGACACAGGAAATGTGCGTGTGATAGTGTGTGTGTCTGTGTGAGTGTATGTGTGTCTCTGACTGTCTGTCTCAGCCCAGTCAAGCACTATTAATGTTGTGATTACCCCACTGGGCTTGGCTTCTCATTTAGTGTGACGTGGGTGAAAAATAATATGTCCCTCACACTAATGCAATCACATGCACTAAACAAATTATATCTCCCTCCCAATACATCTCTCTCTTCATTTATTTCACTCTCAATTCGGCCATGTGGATGTTTCATGTGGTGTACGTGGTTTCCAGCTTGTACAGCCTGTGTGTGTGCTTGCGTAGACTCCGCCTCGCTCCATTTTTCTCCCCGATACAATCAGTTGGAGTGTGTTTGGGGCAGTCGGAGCCACAGAGCCTGGCGTATAGCAAGCTGCAGCAGTACTGAGGTCTGGCCAGGCTCACACAGACTCCAGGGGAATTGGGAGTGACGTTTCCGTGGTGAGACACCCCGTAGCTGGGACTCCCCACCAGCCTCCCCGGCTCCAGCCTGGCTGATCGAGTCCAGCTGGGTGTGGAGAGGAGGTGCTCCATCTTTTTGTCTCCTCTTCTTCTCCTGAGCATCCCTCTGTCACATTTAAGTGCTCCTCTCCTTCTCTCTGCATTCCTCCTCACCTCTGCTATACTTACCACTTCCTGTTAGCTGCATTGTTTCCACCTCCCTGCCCTTGCACCCCCTCGTCTCACTGTTTCACTCCTGCTGCTTTTTTCTTTCTCTCCACAGTGTCTCACACATATAATCCTTCTCCTCCTCCTCCATCTCTCTATCTCTCGAGTGCACAAACACATCTAGAACCCTTGAGGAGGGGTCACGATTGAGGCATGCTGTTAATTAGCCGACAGTGGTTGTTGTAGCGATGCGATGGTAGGGTGTAATTAATTAGGTGGCATGTGCACAGTGGGAGAAAAAGAGGGAGTGGAGAGATGGAGTGAGAGGGAGAGAAATATCGGCTATCAGTCCTCCTTTTATCCTCTGAGCTAAGATGAGTTCCCCTAATGAGAAAAAATGAGATGCCCCCAACCAGGGAAGAAAGCATTTTGTCCTTTACATGTTCTCTCTGCCTCTCCTCCGCTCGCCGCTCTGTCACTGCCTTGTTCTCTTTTCATCTGCCGATCACATCCAGGCTATTGCTGGTGGGGTGCCAGTAAGTTGGAGTCACCTGACATGGATCTCCTACATGAGCACAGCCTCTGGGACATGCCCAGACACCTGCGTGTGCAGTGATGACCACTATACCACACCATAGCGGAGATAGTATATAATCCAGACAGGTTCTCGCATGTCTGTGCGACCGACGGAGATGTTGGGCCCGAAGGAACGCCTCGGCGTTAAGGCTTCAGTTCTACTGTAAATATGGTGGTGGTTTGTTTGAGAGGAAAATATTGAGAGAGAAGAGAAGCAAAAAAAAAAGAGATGGATGGAGAGATCTGAAAAAGGCTTCGAACATGTGGGAGGGATGCAAGAGGTGCAAAGACAGTCAGAGCTCTATTGATCCTCTCCACAGTTCAACGCTGACTCCTTGACCTCATTCTGAAGCACCTCTGTCTCTCTCTCTGTGTGTGTGTGTGTGTGTGTGTCTCTGTACAGCTGAACGTGTGTGTCAAAGGCGTAACCCAGTGCGAGGTATCTGTTTACAATAACCGCAGAGAATCTCAACTGGTGTCAACCTGTCTGCTTTTAGTGCATCATGAATATTTAGCACCGAATGGCCCGCCCTCGCAACACACTCTTCCTGCATAACATTTAAATCCTTCCACAACCTCACACATGCACACACAGGCACACAAAAACACCCCCAACATTCACACACGAACTCCTCTCCTCCTGTAGTGTAAACTGAATGGCTGCCGCGCCCCTTCGATCCCCCATTTGACTGAAACGGTCCTAGGCGACAGGTTTATGGACAGTTTGCCCACGTCAGCTGAGACGGACAGCTATTTACAGCCCGCCGTTGGACACTTCGGACACTGGCAGTTAGCATTAATCCCCTCGGCGGGATCAGCCAGTGGATAATGCACATTGGCCACAATGCCGTAAACATAAATCTCCAAATATACACACAGCTGTACACAGCGGGGATCACTCAGTCCTTTTTAACCTTGTTAATGCTACCGTCAACACACAGACATACGCGACACGCACACGTCACGCACATGCTGTAGATCTGTATCTCAGTTATTTACGGCCCCCTGCCATCACGTTAACAACCGGCACTTGCTTTTCCTCCCTCTGCTTCGCTCTCCCCGCCTTCCCCTCCGTCTCTCGTCCCCTTCAACTATCATTTAGCTTTACGAGGTGTCCTAAAAGAAGCCTGAGATGTGTGCCCCTCCCTCCCCCACCCTTTATGTCAGAGATATTGATATCCTCCATAAGTCAGGCGAAAACCTCTCTCTGTTACTGAGGAGAAATTGATGACAGAGAGGTGTGACAGGAGCCGAGTGGAGCTGGCAGGGAGTTATAAGAGTTTGGCTGTGTATATATTGGAGTCTGTGTTTGTGTGAAATGAGGCCTCCACAAGTGTGCGCTGCATACAAACAGACTTATTAAGGGGACGAGAGTGGCTGGTTTGGCAAAGCGGCAGGTTAAGCAACGGAGAAGACCACTAATCGAGAGAAAACTGCAGAGATGTGGACAGAGAGAGGAGGAGGAGGCGGCCAAATCTGCAGATCTGTCCCTTTCTTTACGAGCCATCCCTCTGTGCCTGATACTGTTGCTATAAACAAGGGGTCAGCTGAAGTGTGCCTGTTTATAAGGTCCATCTCTCCAACTGAGCATATCATGGAGCCTATGAAATCCCGATCAGCCCGCTGTGGTTCGTGTGTGTCTCCTCCGTGTGAATTTGTGTTTGCGTGTGTGTTTGTGTTATCCATCAGAGCCATTAGCAACCATCTGTCTCACACTCGAACAGGAGAATCAAAGCCTAACTCTCTTTGCATTGTGTATTACACTGTGTGAGTTCACCAGCGAGCACTTGTTTGTGTGCATAAATCTATGTATGCTTGCGTGTACGTCGCAGCAGAAGGTACAGTACAACTGCTGCGACGCAACAACAGCACAGCGTTCCTACTATCAGAGAAGCACACCTGGTCATCGCTCACTGCGGAGCTTATGCTCGCATCTTTTTTTTTTTTTTGTGCAAACTGTTTTAGCATTCAGTGGGTGTATAGCTACTAGAGGAGATTAGAGTAATCTCACATGAAGAGATACTAAGTCACCTTCACCATGTGGTTGGTCCAAGGTTGAGTCATGCTAACTTGCTCAGTGCGCAGAATTTTGTCTCTTCAGATGTGGCTAAATGGTGTGATTAGTAAATGTATTTAATGTGTGGGTTTTCTTTTCTGCAAACTGTGTGTGTGTGTGTGTGTGTGTGTGTGTGTTCTTATTTTTGTTGTTTTTATTCTCCTGGGGATAAAGAAAAGGTTTGTTTGATTAATTAATGCTGTTAGACATGAATGTAAATGATCAAAGCAGCACATTTGCATTTTTGTATTTAACTATTCATGAGATGTGATTGCTTATGAATTAGGACACCTGCATCCCCTCTCAAGCTCAGACACTCACTGCTGCACATATGCATACACACAGACCACACACACACACACACACACACACACACACACACACACACACATAGAGCCACATCCTGGGATGTGACCTGATGTGTTTAAACAGGCCCGCTCATCACCCCTGTCTGTGTGCACTGCTGTGCGCTGGGACGCAGGTCACTGCAGGTTCATGTTGGTGTTATTAGGTTATGTCGCCGCTCTGGCTGAGGTTCAAACATTCTGATTGGGTTACTGTGCAGCGCTAAAGCTCAGACTGTCACCCTGACTGTATGATTCATCTCCATGGAGACAAGAGAAAAGCTCTGATCTAATTAACCATACTGCTGTCATCTCAGACGTAAGGAGAGGGCCGAGTGGCGTGAATAAGGCGAGAGATAAAGAGGCAAGGGGCGGCACGTACAGAGGTTGTAAAAAGAGGGATGACTGTGGAGGGGGAGGGAAAAAAAACCTCAAGTGCAAAGAGAAGAGCAGGATCTGATGCTAACAATAGTAAGTGTGATAAAAGCTGGATATTTGCTTTCTTCCTCTTCTTACTCATTTCTCCCCTCATCATCAGTAGCATCCAACTGCTGCACACATGGACCCTTGTTGCCATGGATATGAGCAATGGTTCTCCTGTTCTGCTCTATGGGGCTCGGTGATAAATAGCGGGATGAGGGGAAAGTTAATAATTCATCCCGGGGAGGGAGCGACTGTTGCGGGGAGCGTTACCTAGCATAATGGGTTAAGTGCAGCAATTGCAGCGTGCCGAGCAATAGACTCACAGGAGGTGATGTATAAAAAATGAATAAAGGCTGAGTGGAGCCTGCTGGGAAGGAATTGTCAGGGGACTGCAGGGCGGAGGGGGGCTGGCGTTATGTTTTGGGAGGAAGGCTTTGTCATTTCTTGAAGTTATAGGATTGTAAAGAACAGGTAAAAATCATTTGAGACTTAACAAAGCTTCCTCCAGGCTTTGCAGTAAAGATCTCCTCCCACACCACTTTTACTAGACATGAAAAACAGCTCAATATGCTTTGGGCTTTGAAGTGTGACAGCGGCAGTGACAGATGAAGCTGCAGCAAAACAGAGGTGCAGGGCCTAGCTGTGTATACTCTGCTGTCATATCAATGACTCATTGACACCCATGTATACACCGAGAGAGGAATGCACAGAGACCTTTTCTAATCCTCATTATCATACAGTGTTTGTTTATTTTATACGACTACTCGTCACTTTCCCCGTGGCGAGATGATCTGCTGTTATAATGTGAGGGGTGCAGAAGAGCACAGGGGAGAGAGGGGGCACATGGGGCAGGCCCACACCTCCAGGGACATTAACGTAGCACTTGCTTCACATCTCCTTGGCAATTTATGAGGTGCTACAGTCTTTACGCTGCCTCCTTCTCCTTCCCTCCATCTCGTTCTCCCCATCTTAAGCATCCCTCCCTCTTGAGCCCCACTATCTCTCAGATCTTGCAGTTGGAGGCTGACGACAGGGTCATACAGGGGTCAGCGTACTGGGTTAATCCTAGAGCACATATCAGATCAGCTTGATTTCATTATTGTCCCTGCGATGCCCTGTACGCAGAGGCTCAGAGCTGAAGCTGTTGTCTGTTGCTGGAGTCTATTGTGTCGCAAACTCACTCTCACTACATTGTGGATTTGGACCCTAACATTAAAACATAGCAGATCCTCGCATCTTTTCATTGCGTTACCTCCCACTGATCATTTGATGTTTTTCCTCAATGTCTGGTTTGATTAGCATATTTTCTGACTCTACTCCTCAGGTGTGTGTGTGTGCACATGCATTATTGAATATGTGTACCCAGTGGAATATTTGACTTGTGGTTTCTTTTCATTTCTTCTCCATTTTATTTCGAGTGTCTGTGTTCAGGCTTTTTTCTCTGCCTCTTTGTGGCTGATAAGTGATGCAGATAGCTGTGATGAATAATACCACCTTACACACACGCAAAGATATTCACACACACACACACACACACACACACACACACACACACACACACACCCTAAACCTCCTCCCTCTCTCTGATTCAGTTCTGAACAGTTACGCATAGTGTCTTTCAGTGTGTGTGTATGTGGGCTCTTGTATATTTGTGTGTGCTTCATTCTCCTAAAAATTCCCAATGAGCTGTTATGATTCTCAAAACATACGGCCCTGCAGTGACAACAGACGACCGAAGGAGAGATGGAGGGAGGGCTAGGTGGAAGGACGAAGAGAAGGAAAGAAACAGGCTGTGATTATTCTCTGCAGGTGGAATAAAATAACACCTCCCGGAGCTCAGTAATCACCATGTTCAAGTAAACATTAGAAGGAGATGGAGGGAACATGTTGAATTATAATTTCCGTGGTGTTTGTTTGTTTTTTAATAAGAATGTTGCCTGTAATTTTGCAGCGGTCTTCACTCGGAAATGACGAGTTGAAGATGAGTGTCAAACAGATGCAATGCAAGATGGACTGTAGCAGAGAGAAGAAAGTACCTGCTCCTTCTTTTCTCTCGTCGCTCTACTGTCGTCCGCTTACTCATGTCGTTATCTTTTTTACGAGCTCTCGCTGTCGTCAGCACACTGTGGGGTTAGACAGATGCTACTGTGACGGGGTCAGGCGCGTACAGTGTGACACACAAGACCCACCCACATTTAAACAACTCGTGTACACTCCTCCTGACGCCCCCGTACACACAGCCTGTAGGGTTGATGTCAGCCCTGCGGGCGTCCAACTTTTGTGTGGCACTCTGACTGACAGCTTCATCAAGCCCCCACCCTGTTGTACACATACGTGGACGCACAAGTGCACACTGATACCAACACACACACAAACACACACACACACATAAACGCATGTACAGACTCATGGCCCCCCCAGGTTGCCTTTGTTCCCAGCATCTGTTTTCTTCGGTGATTAATTGCAATTAGCGAGAGGTTTGAAGGCCTGTGGAAGAACACAGCAAGAGGAAAAACATCAAGATTAATGAGGGGAGGCATTCATCAGAGGGAGAGAGAGAAAGGGGGGGGGGCACAGCTAGGGAGGAAGGGAGTAAAGATGGAGGCAAGAAGAGAGAGGAGAGAAGGGGGAGGGGAGGATAGAGGGATGACACGGTAAGAAAGGAGGGGTTGGGAGAGGTGGAGGAGGGAGGGATGCTCAGATGTTAATGACGTAGGAGATGGGAAGAGCGGAGGAGCGTGACACAAAGTGAGAGAGTGAGAGCAGCAGAGAGAGGGGGGGGGGCAGTTGTCAAAGCTCAGGCCACAGAGTAACACCACAGGGGACTGATTAAATATGGAAATTATAATTGCTAATTGACCTTTATTAATCAGAGCAATGGAGGGGGGAATTTTAGTTTCTGTGTGTGTTTGTGTGTGACATTGTGTATGTATAAGCACGCTGTGTTTGCACTTGACTCTGTTTGTGTATGTGTGGTTGTTTGATCCCATCATGCAGCTCTCTCTTGTCTCAAAGAGCTCTCTCATGTTTAAACGCAGCATAATGGGTGAAGTAGCTAGAATAGCACACACACACACACACACACACTGGGTGTTAATGAGAGTGTGACTGTTGTGCATTATGGAGAGCTAATAGGGTCATTGTGGAACCTCACTCTTTGGGCTGCCAGATGTGCAATCATGAATGCATGCATGCCCCCTCATACGCATGCACACAGGTCCTCACGTTTCTCTCCCACTCTATCCCATCCGCTCCTTCTTTTTTTTATCCCTCCCTCACTTTGATGTCTTCATGCTTATTATTACATTTCAGCAAATTCTTGACCCCCCTGTTCCATTCTGCATCAGAAGCATGTAGACAGAATTTCTCCACCTTGCCTGGCTCCATATGGATTTATTTCCTCTTGTTATCAATACTCACATCCATAATCACATACACGCACACACACACACTGATGTCTTGTTTGTCAGATCACACAGATTTAATTAGAGACTCCCTAAATTCATTAACCCAATGTGATTTAGCCAGCTGTCATTAGAGCAGCATGTAAACTGGTCTGAAGTGGTTTGATTTGGTTTCAGCTCATCGAAGGAATCAGATTCATTCTCAGTGAGCTCTGCTGGTCTAAATCACTCCAATCGCTCTGAGACCCATAAAAGTGCTATTTAAACAAAATCTCCTTTTTCACTTTTTGAGTGAACACTTTCAGCCATGGGTGCCTTGGCAGTAGAAACGTGAGTCAAGTGTGTTTTTCTTTCACTTTTCATTTGTATTCTGAGGATTCAAGTTGGCAACCATCTACAGTAGGTAGATCTGTTGTAACTGTCTCACTCCCACCTTTGGATCTGCATTGCGTCATCTGCAGCTCTGCTGAGGCCCAGTGTCATTTCTGATCCCCAACAGACAGAGGCTGGGGACTCCTCCCCTCTTAGCCCTGGCTTCTCTAATCCTGTTAACACAGCGCAGGATCCAACTGCCGTTACTGCCCCCCCAAATACACACACACACACACACACACACACAGGCCCCTGGACCACAAAGACACCATTGTTGCATGGTCCAGAGGTGACAGTGAGGGTGAGGGTCAGCCATCAGAGGAGAAAAGATATGACACAGGCATTCCTGCATACGCACATATGCACACACACACACACACACACACACACACGCTGTTGTTATCTGATCTGTTCTTTCACATTTCCTCTTTTCATTCAATTTCTCTCTCTAGACAGTAAAGAATCGAGGTTGTCCTCACGTCATTGCACACACACGCACCATATACCATACATTCCCAGAAGACTGGCTCAGCCCTTTTCCGTGCTTTATTCCTCTTTTGTGCTGTCAGTGAGGAGCCCACCTCTCCTTAGAGACAGGATTTGGTGTCTTAGAGGGGCAGCAGAGCCTATCAGCTTTGACTTTGACTGTTGCCAATTTCCTCACCAGTAACCAATTGCTGAGACGCACAGCAATGGACCAGAGAGAGTGTTGCTATGCATCGTCTGTCCAGAAGAGGGCACTTGGCACAGTGGAGCAGAGGGTTCCTTCCTTTTGTCATGACTGCTGACTTTACTGCTCATCTATGCACGAATAATAGCTGAAATCAACCAATGTACAATGTTAATGGCATTTGAATTAGAACACTTCTAAATTAATTAGGTAAGTAAAGTATGCAACACTTAAAGTGTCACTGTTGATAAAGCTAAGTTTCAGAAAGTAGTCGGGGGAATTGACAGACTGATTTGTTTGGTGTTATCAATCTGGGTTAGGCTTTGCTGGCTGTAGGCTTGCTTCATCTATACGTGTGTGTGTGTGTGTGTGTGTGAGGCTTGCTGGTATGAATGTATGTGTATGTGTGTTTAATGTCGGGTAGGGAGACAGTTTGATTGAGCTCTGCGCCGTAAAGCTGTCTGTTTGCCAGACGGTTTGTCTCCTGGCCAAGACTCTGCAGCAGAGAAGAATACAATGATTATCTGTCACAACGCAGAAGCGTTCTTCATCAGTCTGACTAGCAACAGCCCAGACAACCCTGTACAAGCCTCCGACCACACACTGAATCAGCCTCAGGACCTTTTCAAGTCTGAAACTCTAATTATGCTTTATTGGTTCTTTTGTCTGTGGGGGTGAAATCTGGTTTTACATGTTTACTTTAGGCTTGATACAACTATTCCACTTCTTCTGGCCCTGTAGGAGCACCTATAAACCTTTTTCCCTCACCACAGAGTAGTTTAAATTCCCTCTCTTGTTGGAGCACTTGCGGATGTATGTGTGTGGGCCATACGATAATATTCAGACAGGAGCGTGAGAGGAATGTCAACAACCTCTAACCTCTGGACTCATTAATGTGAGGAGTGTGGGGTGATGGTGTGGCAGTAGGATAATTGGTGTGTGTAGGTGTGTGTGACCGTGGGTGTGCGTTTGTGTGTGTGTGCTTGCATCCAGACCGGTGTCAGAGCAGACATGATTTATCACGTATTAGTGGGCAGAGAGGAGGAGGACACAGCTCTCAAAAGCCTGGGGTTGCAAGGTCAGGTCAAAGGTCGTGAAAGGTCAGAGTGCTGAGTAGATATCAAAGAGTGCCCTGGGAGCTGGATATGACTGACCAGGGCCAGATAGGCTTCCAGGGACTGACTGACCAGGCAATAGAACGCAAACACACACACACACACACACACACACACACACACACACACACACACACACACACACACACACTGCAAGTCACTTGCAGACTGGTGTAGGTGAAGTGAATAGAAGATGAGGTCAGTGCTGGTCAGAGGTCAGGGGAAATGGCCATTTGATCAGACTGTGGATTGTCTTGGTCCCTCCGCCCCCCTTACGCACAAATGCACACACAGACACACAGACACACACACACACGCATAAGCACTCCAGCGTGGGTTACCTCTTGACAGACTGGCAGCAAATATGTTCTAAAATACGCATCTAAACCAAGTGTGCTGGTACACCCAAACAGACATGCACAAGCAGACAAAGCCCCACAAAGGCAGCTAATTTCACACTGACTCTGCTGGGGCCCTGTTTGGGCACGGCTGTGAAGCACAGACAGAGAGACAGATGGTGCAGGGCTGGCAGGGGGAGTTTTCTGCTGTCCTCTGTGCGCGTATGTGTGTGTGTTTAATCGTGTGTACATGCATGCGTATGACTGATTGTTTATGAGAATCCGTGGCCGTGTGTTCGTACATTCTCCTGTGTCTTTGTGCATTTTCAAACATCACTTTGTACTCCACACACCAGCACAGTGGAAGCTTTAAGCTATGCTTACAGTGCTCCTCCTTTCTGCTTCCTGTTGCCAAACTAGGTGTCAGGAAGAGTCACTCCGCTACACAACCCCATAGTCTTCATAGGCATTTTTCAATCCAGTGACAGTTTTGTAAGAGTAATTTCCTCTCTAAGAGATTGCAGAGTGGAGACGGTGCATATTAAGGAAGGAGGATTTGTTTGAAGTTGAAAGTAACTGGCAGTGAATGAAACAAGCTCTTGTATATCTGTTTTGCTGGGGGTATTGTTTTCTGTTAAACGGTGCATGCACATATTTGTGTGTGTGCGTGTGTGGCTGCTGTAATTGAAATGACTGGTTGCCATGATAGCTTGTGCATAACCAAAGCTTGTTAGCGTGCTTGACTTGGCTGAATTAGGGCCAAGGCGCGAGGAAGACATGGAATGGAAGAGTTAGGGAAGGGGTGAAGGAAGGAGAGATGGATCAGTGAGACAAGTGAGGGAGGTGGCAAGTAACCAAGGCGATAATGAGATGAGGCAGAGAAATGGATGGGTAGAGGAAGACATTGAAATGGAGAGAGGATGATTAATACTGGTGGTGATGGCAAGCTGTTTCAGCAGGTAGCAGCCAGAGGCATTACTAATGGGCTAACGGACAGGTTGACAAAGAGAGAGACTGACTGACTGACTAGTAGTGAGGCTAAAAGACAGCCAGACGGATAGATGGACAGGCTGACAGCCAGTGAGCCAACCAGGCAGACAGGGAGCCAGTGTCATCTCACACTGGGAGAGCAGGAGGAGCGACGAGGGTTCATATTCCCCAAGACAGGTGGCGGGGACATGCCACTGGTGCCACCTGGCACTCACTACCCTGCCTCTTTCCATCCCTTGTTCTTTCTCAGAGACATAATATTGCTATCAGCTCTTGACCTGGTCTTCCTCCACTGGAGCAATGACGCCATGTTTCTCACGGTTTGACTTACTTAAAGGGCACAGAATCCCCCTCTGTTAAGGCTTCGTCCTGCCTGTTGTGGAGTGCATAGGCCTGGCAGGTAAAAAGTCAGAGAGTTAACGATTAGTGAGTGCCATCCTCCAGCCTTTGTCCAGCTGGGGGAGACATGCAGGTAAACCCTGTGTCCACATGAGTCAAGGCCATGACTGTGTGGGCAGGTTCAGGGTGGGAGGGGGGGGTTGCACACTGGATTGTGACTCCCCCAAGTAGCAGAGGCCACCTGCTCCGGTTCACCCCTCCACAACCCTGCCTGACCACAGCCCTGCTAGCACCGTGTGGCACATACTCTCTTCCTCCCACACACACTGAGAAACGCACACACGACAGTTCATATCCACTGTGTGAATTAAATCACACTAAATACACACACAAAGAAGCATCCACCCACACTGCCTGGATGGGGAGAAGTGTGGAATGCAAACATTTTATAATATGGTAACAGAAACAATTGTAATACACGCCTAGACACAAGCGTACACGCAGACATCATGCTGCCAACAGGCTGTCCCACTTTAGAGTAGGAGTGTTCTATTTGGCGTCTATCCACAGCTCTCCTCCTCTGATCACACTGCAGCATTTTTTGTGGTTCCTCGACACACCAGGGACGACAAATCTGTCCCTGATGTCATGAAGTCCTCAGACACTTTAGACAAAATGCTGGACCGGCCACGCTTTCACGCGACACATCCCCGAATGTCCATTATCGAGTAACAGAAGTAGTATCCCATCCGAGTATCCAGTTGTTCCCCATCGGCTCTTGCTCGTTTTAAAATATTGATGCAAACAATTATCGTACCCCTTTACAGACTTATTTAAAAAAAGGACAGAGCAACAACTCCAGTAACTTTTTGGACAAACCTTAGCTACTTCTTCAAAGAAGAGTTGCAAGCACCTTGTGAGTCTGTTCAATGTGCGGCTGAGAGGCGGACAAGAAATTTGTTACATAAACATAGACTTTAAATTGAATGTCCGGCTGAGGCAATGTGCAAATTGATAAAGGGGTGAAATGATGACTCTTGCATAGTATGGTGTGATTGAGTAATGAATATATTTAACCATACATGGTCCAAACATATACTAGGTTTTGATTAAGTCTCGTTTCCACACAGTTTGCAGACAATCCCTGCTACTGGTCGAGATCCAAATGTAAACGACTGATGATAAACCAAAAAAATCTCTGTTAATGAAATAGAAACCTGGATAAATATGTGAGGAATCAAACTGAACCCTGTCAACACTGTGCAAATAGAAATCACTATCAGTAATGAAGCATTATTCCTCAGTGTTAAATTTCAAAACAGCACGACCTCTTGGACAAAACACATCAGTAACCTGGGACGAAAGATGATAACAAATGCTACACACACACACACACACACACACACACACACACACACACACACACACACACACACAATCGTTTATATATTCAACTGACAATCAACCTATGGTATTTAATGTAATGTTTATACTTTGTGGATTTCAAAACTGCAACATTAGGTTTTCTTCTAAGCAAAAATAATAACTTCTGCAGGGAGAAAAAAAAATGTCTGAGATTAAGTTTGGGAAACTATTTGAGACTTACACATTTTATAAAAGGGGGGGAATGGAGAAGGGATAAATATTTTGGGGGTGATGAAGAGTGTGTTTGGGTGTTTGTTTGTGAGAAAGGCAGAGGCAGACCGACACACAGAGAAAGAGGAGACAGTGGTGGTCAGGGACTTTGGGAGGTGTGACTGTTCCCTAAACTGATTTAAGGCCCAGTCCTCCCAGACCCCCACAGCTTCCAACATGCCACAGGGAATTGTCCCATAATCCTCTGTTCCAGGTAAACAGCTTTCTTCCTCCAAAAGTCTGGACCCATCTCACACACACACACACACACACACACACACACACACACACACACACACACACACACACACACTTATAGAAGCACGCACCATCCAAAAGCTCTCCTTTGCGTATGCTTTTAAACCTCATCCTGGCTTTAAGCTTGGGGCCTTTTATCTGTAGTGGGACCCAATGATGCACAAATGCTGCTCTGTAATTGGTGCAAATTAGCGTTATGTTTGTTGATTTGTGGCTGATGAGGTGCTTCAACAAACATCAGAGTATAATTGTCTCGTCTGTTCTGCCATTTTAACTCTTGTTACATTTCCATGGGAGATGAGGAATGACTGTGTGGCTTCGTATCTCCATCACCAACATTTTAGAATACAAAAATGGTGAACATTTTTAATAAAACACCACGGAAATAAATACCAGAATGCACTTAACGTGAAAACATTGCCTCCTCTGATGAGGTTATACAAGGCCATACAAGCTGTAGCGGCTGCATTGCCCTTGATTGTGTGGTGTTAACCTGCACAGCTGCACAATGGGCAAAGCCGTGTCCTCCCAGTTCTCCTCCTTCTCTGTGTTTAACAGTCGTTCTCTGCACCACACAGAAACTCCTCTGTTTACACTCCATCACACACACTTAAACACTACTCCCTTGCCTCTGCCGTCCATTCCCTCTAATCTCTCCCTCCTCTCTTTTCTTTTCTTTTCTCTATCCACTCCATTTAGTCATTAGGTCGGCTCTCATCTGCATAAGCTTTCCGTTGTAGCACTCGATTGCACTGGGCTCCAGCTCATGTTTATTAAATAAGCCTTCTTGTTGTGTCAGCCCCACAGCTTGCCTTGCTCTCTGCCTTGTCTGACTATTTTCTTGCTTTGGTCTTTCTCTTCTCTCTCCCTCTCTTTTTTCCCTTTTCTCTGTGGTCGGTGTGCTCGCCCGCCCTCTCCCCCCACTCTCTTCTTATTCCTCTGTGGGGGTATTAAAGGCTGTTTCTGTTGGCCGTCACTCTTCATAAGTGGTGTCTCGCTCAATGTGTTCGCCCTGTTCCCTGTGCGAATGCACCTCAATGCCCTGGTGCACTCTCTCTCTACAGGCCCCACTCAGAATGGAAATGAAGGGAGTCTGTAATGAGTTCCACTCAGCCAGGGTCCCCGACCCCACTGCCATCAGCCAGTTTAGAAGAGAGAATCAGAGAGACGGAGAGAGGGTGGAGAGACGGGGGTCAGGGATGGAGGGAAGAAGAGACTCCGGGGAAAACACTGCGTCTTTTTCATTCTTTTACCCCCCCCCCCCCCCCCCCCCCCCTTCTTTTAGTGCCTGGTTGCCAAGCTGCTACAATGTTAAGCTGGCCTTTCTTTGAGTCTATAGGGAACAGTGTGGGACCGTCACATGGAGCAGGAGAGGAGAGGGGAATGATTTGGAGAGAGGGATGAGATGCAGGAGAAGGACAACAGAGCAGAGCAGAGGACAGGAGAGATGATAGGATTAAACAGAGAACAAAGGGATACACTGGATTCTCAACATGAACATATGGGAAACTGATAAGGATACATGCTGTAGGACGATGACGACAACAATGATGACGACAGTGACGACAACTGCAGCTTCCATAACTGATACCAGTCCTCCTCTTGCCAGCTCATGCTACAGTTTGTCATCAACACTCCTCTGCTCTCATCATCATAGCAGGACGCTCCTGCTTTGAGCTCAGTGCAGAATGAATGTAATTAAATGGTTGTGCTTCCAGCCTTTTGAGGCCACAGTCATTTACCCTAAAAACTAAGCCGGTATTGTAGTTGAAAATGGGATTAATGCAACATTCATCTTTTTGTTTACATCTGTGCTTCTCCTGCACTGACACGAAAATGATTAATTATTCATACATTTAACTATAATATTGATTTCAGACACAGTTAACATACATTTCTCCCTAAAGATGTGAGGTGTGTGGGGGGTGTGTGTGTGAGTGTGTGTGCCTGTGTGTGAGTGTGTGTGCACAGGCATACATACAGTAGTCTGGATGATTCCTTCACAAGTGGATGAATCATATTTGATTGTACAGTCAGTCATCTGTAGAAGCTGGAGCCACGTCAACACAAACCTAAGAGGTGAGTGTAGGATACATGTGTGCATGCGTGAGTGTGTTTGTTGTTGTGTAGAGAGTGAGAGTTGTGCGTAAGGCTGTGATAGATGAGAGACAGCTGATAAGAAGACCTGGGGTTGGAGCAGTCAAACAGTGCAGAGTGGCTCGGTCTTTCCTATCTATTCCTCTCTGTGTGTGTGTGTGTGTGTGTGTGTGTGTGTGTGTGTGGGTGTGTGAGTGTGTGTTTCCAGCAGAGCTGTTGTACACAAGACTGTCTGTTCAGAGGCAGATGCCTCACTGGGCGTGAAGCCCAGGAATTGTGTGTGTGTGTGTGTGTGTGTGTGTGTGTCTCGGTGAAAGAGGGTAATGGCTGACTCTACACGGCCTCTGACCCTGCTGGGCAGCACAAGTTCTCCTCTGTTTCTTCTCACACTGATTAGAGGGTCAGAGCTGCATCAAACACACACACACACACACACACACACAAACCTACACACGTATACACAGTGTGCCTCTTTTGGCTCTGTCGTCAGCACAATAGAGAAAGAGAAAGAGGACATTCAGTAGGGCTGCAAGAGAGAGAGGTGGGGTCAAACTGAGAAGAAGGGAGTGAGAGCAGCAGCACAACATGGATCTACAAAGATAAGGGAGAAAAAAGGAAAGCACAGGATACAGGGGGGAGATATGCTGAAACGTAGATAAAAGAGAGGAGGGTGAGAGTGATATACCTGGTTATTAGAAGCAGAGGGAGCAAAGGATGAAAAAGCCAGGGAGGGTGGAGTTAGAGTAATAGAAATATTGGGGCTTTTGGAAATGGTGGCTTTTTTTCTTGCTTCATCCTTCCCTTTATTTCCCTCCTCTCTTTTAGGATGAATCATTCAGCAATTATTCATTTTCTATTGAAGCACGACTTTACCCTCTCTACCTCCATGCTAACCTTTCTATCTTTATATCTCACACTCTCCCCCTCCCTCATATCTCTCTATCTGAAAATGAAAAGGACAGGCGGCAGGGTGTTAGCACAACCACGGTTTTGAAAGACACAATTTCTGTTAGCAAGGGGTGTGTGTGTGTGTCTTTCTATTTGTGTATGTGAGAGTAAGAGAAACACTGTTTTAGCCCTTGAGGCAGCTTTCCTGGCATTTGACTAAAGGCTTGGGGGGGTGTGGGCTACTTTGTGTGTGCGTGCATGTATCCCTCTTTGCATTTGTTAGTGTGTGTGCACAAGTGTGAGTCTGTGTGTGGATGCATGTGTGTACGTGGCACCCAATGTAAACAGACTGTGTGTGTGTGTGTGTGTGTGTGTGTGGGTGTGGGGCATACATAATGGATGCTGTGCCTGCTGCACACAAGAGTGCACAGTGCCGTGAGAAAATTCCCAGCTTGAACCTGCTTGTGTGTGTGTGAGTGCACGTATGTCTGTGTGTGCATGTGTGTGTATATGAGAGAGAGAGCAATATGGAAAAAGAAAGAGTAAGGGAGTGGGTAACATCCATAACTGATCCTAAAGAATGTAGCCATGAGGCTAACTTAGTTCCATCCCCCAATCTTTTTCCACCAGTGGTAACCTCAGTTAATGTTTTATTTCTCTTTAAAAAGTTTTTTTTATTAATCTACAGTATATATCCATTTTATACATGTGTGTGTGTATAAACAGGTGTATATACTGTATCTCAGTGTCTTTGTTTCCCTGCACATGCTTGTGTGTTTTTCTCACCCTCTCTTCTCCCCCGACCCTGCATATACACCACATTCTCTCCTTTTCTGTATAATTGCGTCTTCAGCTCCTCAAACAGAACGTGGTGTATCTGCCCGGGCCCTCTCTTTACAGTGGAAATGCCATTTGTTTCCTGAACTGTTCCAAAGAAAAGCAGCCAGGCTCTTCTACCTGTCAGACACTGATAGCACATGCACACAAACACAAACACACTTGGTCCAGTTCTTCCTGAACATCGTGCGTCATCCTGTGACACACACACACACACACACACACACACACACACACACACACACACACACACACACACACACACACACACACACACACACACACACACACATACATACAAACAAACCCTTGTTGTTGATCTCCAAAAACAGAGAGCATGAAGGGCAGACCCGCATTCAGAACAATAAAAAGACTGAAGGCATGCAACTGAAAAATCTGTCTTTTTTTCTCCAAAGCTTATTTTCTATTTAACCCTTTGGCTCTGATGGCAGAGACAAGTGTTGCTCTCTGTAGGTGGAGCAGGTTCAAAGTTTAAGGGGAGAGTGCTATTGGAGAGACATGTAGGAGCCGAAGTGGGAGTATGTTCTCTATCTGAGACAGTTTGATGGCAAAGGCTCGAGTAGGATTTACAGAAATCTTCCACTGTAGCTATAGTGTTACCACGAGTCTTTTAACAGTGGGACAGTATTACAAGATTTGAGACAAATACATCTGTCTATTATGAATAATCCTTCAAACTTGTAGGAAACTTGGAATGGTTGTCTGTGTTACCTTCGTACTGTACTTACCTGACTTTTACAAAAATCAGAGGCTCATCTTCTTGCAGGCAACAGAGGAGGCACAGTTATACACTGATCATGTGTAGATCCAGTATTATAGGAACAGCACTGATGAACAAAGGTCTGTTTTGCTCCATGTTTGACTTCTTCAGAGAAAATGTTTAAAAATAGTTAAAACACTTAATGAAATGACAGGTGATTAATTAAGTCAGAGCGAGACAACAAGACAACAGACAGAAGATCCAAGGATCAATTTTTTGCATTAAACTGCAAAAATCGGGTCACGGTCTTCACTCTCACAGTGACATGAAGGAGCAGACGTGACAGGAACATTTTACTGAAGACTTGTTTGCGAACAAACAAACTGTCCTTCACTTTATATGAATAATCTGACCCTGCAATATTTTTAATTCCACAAGAAGCAGTTTCACAAGCGCTTTATGTCAGCTTTATCTTGGGCTTATAGAGCGGGGCTGGGGTCAGAACACAGAGGTGTCAATGTGTCTGGGCCCTGCTGACACCGAGGGGTACAGTGTACACAGGGCAGAGGGGCAGAGGAGGGGGGCAGACAGGGAGGCTGAGGCAGCTCTTCATCCTTCTCCTCCTCTGTAAACAAAACTGAGAGGGGCAGGGGGCTTGGTGGTTGAGTGGGAGCGATGAGGAGGAAGAGGCTCTATTGTATTAGCTGGGTCAGAGGGATCCCTGCCATTCAGGATCGAGAAGAGGCCCCAATTAAATGACTTTGTAGAGCAAGTGAACTGGAACACTGTGCAAGCTTGTGTGTGTCTGCATGCACGAGTGACTGTTGTTCTGCCTGTGACTTCATCTGTGTGTGTGTGTGTGTGTGTGTGTGTGTGTGTGTGTGTGTGTGTGTGTGTGTGTGTGTGTGTGTGTGTGTCTCTGTGTGTGTGTCTCTGTGTGTGTGTCTCTGTGTGTGTGTCATTGCTGATATATTTTGGAATGTAGGTCTAAACTGTGTGTGCGCGCGCGTGCGTGCCTCTTTGTGTGCACACACGCGCTCACTTTTGTGCTACCAGGGGCGACGAGGTACTTGAAGTGTCGCCATGGTGCTGTAATTAGCGGGCAGGGGTGAAAGGTCGGCTACAATTCTGCTGGCCCGGGACAGGACCTCTCTCAAGAGTTGGGGGGAGGCAGAGGGAGCGGGGGAGGCGAGCAGAAAGGAAAGGGGAATGTTTTACAGAGCAAAGACTAAGAGCACAGCTAAAGGAGGCTCCTGACTGAAACAGGAGAGAATAGAAAGCCATTAAGCAGTGTTAGTTTTGTAACGGTTATCCTCCCTACTCTCCCCCTGCTGGCATATGTCGACATGTTTATTGCCAATAGTGTGTGCATGTGTATGTGCATGTGTGTGTGCGGGTGTGTGTGTAGGAAATGCAGGTGGGACACTTTAAATGCTAGACCAAGAATTTAAATGCATTTTTCCATTGGTAAGCATGTGACACTCCTTAATCCTAAAACAGCTTTAATCGTTCAAAGAGAAAAAGGTAATAAATTAAGTGTGAGGGTAAAAAATAAAGGCAAAAACAAGTAGTGCTGCAGGAAAGGGGTGTTGTGAAATGAGAAAGGGAAGAGGAGTGAAGGTATAGAGACGAGAGGAAGAGCAGGAGAGAAAAGTACAAGACAGCTGCAGCAGTGAGGGATAAAGGTTTTTAAAACTCCTGTCTGCCTGTTGGAACGCCTGTTTCGCAGAATGTTCAGATGTTTGCCTGTCTGTTGAACTACATCGCCATGACTCTGTCCGTTGCCGCCATGTTTCTTCAGACATGGCATGCCAGTTTTCTCCACCCTGCTGCAGTGTATCAGTGTGGAAGCGGCGTATAAATTAGTAAAGCGACAAAACAAGTTCCCGCCATCTCGTAAAATCTCCTGTAGGTGTCCTGTCAGATCTTGCGCTGCTGAGGAATGGTATTATGACAACTTTTCTTCTGCTCTCGGGCAGGAAGAGCACTCTCTTTATCAAAGTAGAATGTCTCCAGAGGGACGGAAAGACAATCGTTTTTGTCAGTTTGAGTTGAATGGAGAAGTACGTTGGTTTATAATTAGACACTGTGCACTGCAGTCAATAGCATTTCCAATACCCTATCCAGACCAGGCTCAGCTACATGGCTGCACGCACACACAAACACACACACACACACACACGCACATAAACAAAGTATGTGCCGTGCCATAATTCCTATTTAAAGGTGTCGCTGTGAGAGTCACGAGGAGGTTACAGACTCAGCGTACTTCCCTGCTTGTTTCAGAGGTGCAGTGTGTGTGCATGTGTAAATATATCTTGTTTTTATAGACTGGGCTTTGTAATATGGAGGAAAAGATTAGTGCTCATTGGGACGCCATGATGTGTGGGTGTCTAATGCAGAGACAGTCTGTTGCTGAAAACACGATGCCTTTTTTCATGCAGTGATCAACGCGCACCCTGCAAAATCTGCCAGTGACATGTGTGAGAGGGTGTGCACATCTCCGTGTGCCGACACACAACAGAATTGTAATGATGTGTTCATTGATTTTTCACTCATCAGGGAAATTAAATATTTTGGACATGGAATTTAAAAAAAATGACATCTGTACAGTTTTTGGACAGATATTTGTAATATTTTTTTTTATGTGAAAATTAAACGTCTTTGAGGTGAAAATAACAAAAGCTCTGAGGTGAATTTAATTTAAATACATCCCAGCAACAATTGTTAGACATAATGAAACAGTTTACAAAACTCTGCAAGTGATTAAGACGTGTTAATTAAAGTTTTATCTATTCATGTTTTTTCCTCCTTTAGCAAATTCAATACTACAAAGATCTTAGGCACAGAAGAACACAAACTTACCACCAATGTGTTATGAGAATTCTAAATGAATTTTTCTACAAGAAAAAACGTTTGTGATCAATTACTGAGTCCAACATCTTGTTTTCATGCAGACGAATTTGACCTTGCCCAGTTTTAACATTGAGTCACAGCAGCCAATCGAAAACTGCGCATTTGGAATTCCTGCACTGAATGCTGAGTGCACAGTTCAAAACATTTGAGTGAGTGAGTGAATGTTAATTGATCCATATTTTTACTGGAAATATGAGAACTTAAATATTATTTCCTTGTGTGCTTGACATTAATAAAATACATATTAATGTTTGTTTTATTTATTTGTTCTTCTCTAGTATAACCCAACCTGCTGCAAAGAAAACTGACTGAAACAATGGCTCGGAGACGGCTTGTTTCTTGATTCTTAAATAAATCTTGCATGTCTGGAGAAAAAAAAAGAGCTGGTTTAATTCTGTTTGCAAGATAATGTCTTGAGCCCAGATGTCTAATGGAGATGTAATTGAATTTTTGCTGTATGACATCACGAATCCTGCTGCATATCTTTATGTCTGAGTGTTTATTTGTGGACTGTGTGGGTGACTTCATGAATGGTCTGTCACAGAACAACTGACTTGACATTCATTCATGAAAAATTGTTATTTTCTTATATTTCCTGATTTAATTTTGAAGTTATATTGTGGGGTTTCGGAAATGCGTTAAACATTGATATACATCTGCATTTATATGAGACACTGTCTTTTCTCATTAATGTTGTGAATATTGTTAAAAGGGTTTTTATTTTTGTAGTTTTTCCATCACCCTAGTCGAGGGTTAAGGGCAGAAGATGTTTGACTTTGTAGAAAGTTCAGGCCAATGAGTTCAAATATGATTCGTGAATATGGGCTATATTTGATTTGATACTGAACTCTTTTAGTTTGAGTTTTGGATTTTCTGCGTAGTTGATTCGAGGTTATTTTGACCTGTCCTCAACTCTTCAAGTGGTTTGCTTCAGGTTAGAAGTGACGTTGGGATAATGGTTTAGTGGTGAAAGGACCTCACAACAATATTAAGACAAGCGTGTGTGTAGGCCTGTTATCTTCATGTGTGCACTGTGCTCTACATTGAGGGAGTGCTCCTGTTATGTTTCTGCCAACTGGCACAGAGCCCTTGGCAGTGGGCTGGCGTTCGCGTGCCCGTTCAACTCCAGCCACCTGTCTGGTCCCTGGAAGAGTCACAGGGCTCCTGCAGGGAGGGCCTCCACGATGGCCGGGGTTTGTGGTGTGTGCGTGTGTGTCCTTCGTGCTGACATGTGGGGTTTTGTAGCGGGGAAGCCAGGGGGGAGCAGGGAGAACGTTGGTGCTGTGGCCTTCCAGATCTCTGCCACTGGAAGAGGTTGAGCTGCAGAGACAGACTGGGCCACCACGGTGTAGTCGGGGCGCTGCTACCTTCAGGAGCCAATGAGAATCTGTCTGTTCTTCCCTCAGTCCATCTGTCTGTCTGCCTGTCCATCTGCACCCTGAATTAATGTCTCTGTGTCGTTGACTGCGTGACTCCCCTTATGAGCCCTGCGGATGCCAGGAGAAGATAAGAGGGGAGACACACTGCTCCTCCCTCAGAAATATGTAACATGTTGCATCATCTGCTGTGCGTTAAACACAGGACTTTTCCTGTGTCATTTCCTCTCAATTAAAACTAAAAATGGGGTATGGTGAGGTGCGGTGAAGCGTGGCATCATGGGAGTTGATGTCTTCCCCATCATTGCCGTTATCTTCTCCTGGTTAGGATTCTTTCATTCAGGAGGTTATTATTAAGAGCTTAATTATCCAGGCCTCCCCTTCTCTCAAAAACAAACGGACCAGCTGATTAAACACAGTAAAAACACTGATTAAAGAAGTTTCACCTTAAAAATCAAAGCTGAACAGTGGACACATTGTTTGTTTCTCTGAAACAATTATCTAGATCTTAAAAGTCTACTGTAAAAATGTGGCTTAAACTTTGTAAAAAAATATTTTTTGCCACTTTATAGCAGACAAACACAACACTGACTTATGCATAAAGGGGCTATGACGCCATTGACTGGCAACGAAACGGAACAAACTATTACCTTGATTAAAATGACAGATTTCTCTCGGTTTGAAAAGGTTTTACTTTAGAGATCAGGAGCAGAGAGAAAAAGAAAGCAGTGAAAGCGTTGCACGGCTGTGTGGGAGTGGTGGGTTTTCGGAAAACTCTTGTTCTACCTTTCAGCGAGGGATTGTGTGAACATACACTCTCTCAATAATTTAGCCACTGCAAAGAGTGGGTCTGATTAAATAATGAAGGAGCTTGGCGTTGATGATCAAGATTGTGTGTGTGCGTGTGTGTTTATGAGCTGAGGACCAGTTTTATCCATTCATATGCTCGAGGACTGCACCCCAGCCCATAATAACCACAAGCAGGGCTGAGCTTCACACATTCGCATGACAAGAAAAAGAAAACACTTCATTGCAGAGGTACAAAGCAAAGAACTGCTGCGCGTTTGTACACACTTAAATTCATGCACCTAGTGCAACACGCACGCCTGCGTGATCCTCTGACCTTGTGTCTCTGCTGTCACTTCTTTTCAAGTTTTTAAGATTCAGCATTTGCGACACATTTCCTAATGCAGCTACTCAAACCACACATCTTCGCAAATAGAATTAAACTCCCGGAGGAAGACGTGCATGTCACAGGTTTCAGTGACCTCTGGCTCAGAAACGTGTTCGTGTTGCTCATGGTTCAGGTGCAGGGCAGCGTTTCCATGCCATTGAGGTGAAAGGTCAGAGGCTATTAAGGCCTGTTGCTGTCTCTGGGTGGCAGATAGTAATGGATGGCTGTAGACCACATGTCCAGTGGCTTTAGAAGCTGCAGCTTGACCTTTCAACCATATTGACCTCAAGGGTCCAGGCACCAGCAGGAAGGCACCAGAGCGAGACCTCTGACCTCCGATCAGCACGGAGCAGGGGTCAAAGGTAAAATGCTCGTTGGGTTATGTGGTCCTGCTGGTGACAGAAAGTGTAACATCCATGACCAAGTTAACTGCTCTTCATGTTGAATGATCCTAATTCAGAGCCAGGTCCATCCATTCCTCAGTATTTACCATGGAGCGTCTGCTGAATCAGCTCTTTCAGCTTAGTCAATTGTTATTTACAGTTTCAATACTCCATAAGTAAAAAAACATAATTTATATACTTGTGAGAGTGGAACAGTTCTGCCTTCATCAAACACATCATACCTGTTACACGAATCTCTGATAAAGGTTCATTTAGAAAGTTTAGGTCATTTTTATCCCCAATTCTGATTCTGCATACCATTCCAAAACATTTCCTCTCTCTCTTTCTCTTCTTTCTGCTAAAGACTTGACTTTACTCTCATTTCTTGCTCACAGAAATACACTTGCATTTGAAATCACTGCTGGTCTTTATGATATACAGGCATGTATGCGCCTGTATAGAGTGTGTATGGGAATGCTTTTTTTTTGATGGTGGTGGTGGGGGGGGGGTTGTAATGCAGTGGAGCTGTTTTCCTATAATGCAGGTAATCCTTCATGTCTTATCTGAGGCTGCTAATGTCTGGGGCCAGTGGAGGCAGGAGTTTGAAATTCATGGCCTAGACCTTGGCTTTGTGAGAGCGATCATCAATAACCCCCCCCCCCCCCGCCCAGGTCTGCCTACAGCACCACTTGCATCCGTAGGGCCCCTGGATGCTACGTGACAATGATTCAATAAGGGAGGGGGCAGGTTGGGAAGAAATGACACACAGCAATGATCTTTAACCCTGAGCTACTCTGAATCAACACCTTTGCTCCACAAATGTTTGAATTCCATTATGCAAGAGAGTGGCAAGATAAAACTGTAACATGTTTTGTGTATCGTACCATTGAATTATCTTGTGACTTATTTTAGTTTAGTGGCTTTCTAAAACTGACTTGAGCCCATCGGGACCCAACTAGCCACATCGGGGTTGACACAAAAAGTGTGAAATGATATTCGGGTTGGGTCGGGGACAGGGTAACACAAATTCAGTGCAGCTGACATTAACTGCATCGGGTTCAGACAAAAAAAACAGAATGCCTGTCAGGCTCGGTGGGTTGTCTCTCTGGCTGGGACGATTTTGGACAGGAAAATAATATTCAAGCTGCACTCTAATATCAACTTTTCCTCCATCGTGCATCTTCCATCACAGCATATGAAAGGGCCTTAACTCAACCCTGCTTGCAAACGCTTTGAATTTCCATAATGAACTTTTATCTAAATCATAAGATGAAAATGGCTTAATAACACAAGACATTTCTTTTACAAAACCATATAAAATATGAGTAAACTAATTGTGGTTAGACACCACATTATATAAATTGTTGAATTATTTTGAAGAATATATTGATGATGCGGTTGATTGAATTTTAAGAATATGAATAAATACAAACAAAATAAAGTGCTGACTGTAGAACGCTGTGTGAAAATCAAATTGAGAAAACACTGAATTGTGGAGTCTGTACAGGAAACATATTGCTTGGTGGTCTCACAGCTAATATAGCATGCTCTGTATACGTGAATCTACTGAAGCTTCAGACAAACAAACACCCAAAGGAAGACACAGCGACGGCCATGCTCAGCTGCTGCGCTGTTATTCTACAAACAGAATTCGTCATGATGAGTTCATTATTCTCTGTGTCTGGCTCGACCAATCAAATATGTGCACAGCTTGAGCCACAACAAAAAACACGACACTCTGTAGTCAGTGCATGCGTGTGTCCAAAGCGGGTACAAATGAACAGGTCGAGCACGGGGAGAAAGCAGGAAGAATTGTACCGTGACACCTGGTAAATGAAGTGAGGGTGTTTGAGTCTGGTTTGGAGTGGAAAGGAAAAATAACAAAAGCAAGGAGAAGATGGAGTTAGGAGGTAGAAAATAAGATGGATTAAATAGAAGCGAAAATCAAGTCGGGATGAGAGAGACGGGATCTGTAGCTCATGATTGTTTCTAAAGGATTTTCTTGGTCTCTCAGCTTGGTTCCTCTGTTGTCTGTAATCCAGCGTCGAGTTGATGTGTTGTTACATATTCTCGTTTGTTGTTGTCTAGGTTTTCCACTTCTTAGAGAATGCAATAGAAAAATAAATATGATTTTTAAAGTCGGGTGAAAATTGTAGGGCAGATTTAGGGATGAAAGCATAAAATATGAGAAGTTATAGCTGAACGCAAAAACTATGATGGATGCTGTTGATACACAGGCGGCTCAGTGGTGTCTAGAATCATTTTTTACCCCAACATTAAAATGTTGAGCATGGCTTAAATTCAGAAAATATTGAAAAATGAATTTGCTCTTCTCCATAGTCTAATTAAAAATATAGCTGCCATTATTAACTTGAAGTATCTATTGTGATAGAACTAGCTGTGTGCCTTGTTAAATGGTCGAGGGACAAATTTTGAAAACTTGAATATGTTTTGATCATTAGAAAAAGTTACCAAAAATCTCCCTTACTGTTTTTTCAAGGATGTTGAGTTTTTATTCCTCTTTGTCTGAACTTGGTGCTGGAGTCAGGTATGGGCCAAGGGAACCCATCAAATTCTGGAGTGGATTCGGATCAGGGGGTGGGTCAAGGTTGTTGTTGTTTTTTCACTTTCTTTGATATTAGAGGTTTTTCTCAAGAAATGCAGAAATCTTTACAACAACTATGGCACTGAGAATACTCTCTACAAACCTCTGCCAAGGCCCCCTTATAAAAAGGATTTTTATTTGGATTTGCACCAAATCGCGCACACTCATAAATATCAGTCCCCTTAAACATACCTGCACTGCTTCCTTCCACCAAATGTCGTGATAATGTGTCCACTGGTTTTTGTGTAATCCTGCTAAGTAACAAACAAACACAGTTGAAATCATAACCTTATTGGCGGAGGTAAAAATCAGGCCTATTTCGAGTATGAAGAACATTCGAAATTTGGTGCAGGACCGGATAATGATCTGAATTTTATGAGTCAAATTAAATATTTATATGAGGGCGATCTTAATTCAGTTATTGTGCATTCACAAATATTCCTTTCAACTATTTATACATGATGTACGTATATGATCTCAGTATGTAGCCAATCAGCCTTGACGGTGATATGCCCTTATCACAAATAAATACCGAATTCCACACCCAGTGGACTGAGCAACTTCTGATCAAGAAAATCTTTGGGATGATTTAGTTGATACAGTCAACATATTTAAACTTGAGTTCAAGTGTTGAATTCACTGTCGGACTATTTTATTAACTTAACGTTCTTCATTTAGTCTGTTTTCCTTTTGTGGTCTAACAAAAAAAAGTAAATTATCCGTCTGTTCTATTCACCCACCTGCCTTATTTTTTTATAACCACTGCTTCTTGGTATTTTCTGTGTAGTTATCCATGTGTGAGAGAAACAAAGAGAAGGAGCTGTCTCAGTTGAGCAGCACTCAACCCTCTGCCCCATTAATTAGCTCAGTAAATGCTGTAGAGATTACAGCAGAGGAAGTGAAGCATGTAACTCAGTGAGGGATAAAGAGAGAGGGTGAATGGGAGAAGCAGAAAGGAGGAAGAGAGAGTCATAGGGACGTGTTCACAGTATAGTTTATATGTTTTTTCAGTGTTCTCAGACATTGCTCAGCAGATACTGTGGGATTAGAGGGTTTGTGCTGGAGAGGTAGTTAGAGAGAGAAACTGATGAGAAGGGAGAGGAAGGAGAAATTTGAGAGTTGAATATAGAAAACATAAATATTGTTTTTTTGTTGTTGTCTCTCTCCCCATACAATCAGATATATCTTCATTTTATTCTCTCTTCAGCCTGCAGTGGTGCCACACTCTTACTGACCAGCTGTTTGAATGGCTCAGGAGAGGGGTAGCACCCGGTTCGACTCCTACAGTTTGCTGTTCTTCCGTGTTTTCTCTGGGTAGTCTGACATGCAGACTGGAGATAATTTAGGACTTTAAATTTAATGTAGGTGTGAATGTTAGTGTGACTGCTTGCATGTTGGTCCTGCGATAAACTGACAGCCTGTCCAGGGTGTTACCCGCCCCTTGACATGATAAATGTCTGGAAAATTGGGTCTGGACTTCTTCCGGAGTTTACCTTTCACGTATGATGAACGCAGCAGGTACGTGTCAGACGCGTTCACAACAACAGATGTCAGAAATGTGTCAGAAACTTTATTAATACACTCACTCACTTGGTGTGAAATGTTCGGAAATATTCCTGCTGTATTTTCACCTGGGCTCACTCGAACATTTTCCAGATGTTTTACTCAGGGATGACAGGATAAGTTCTGGAAAATGTCGGCAATAGCTGTCTTGGACATTTACTTTCTCACATGCAGCCACTCTGGAAAATTTCAGGAAAATGTTCGGACTTCAGTACTTGTCTGAAAAAGACAGACAGTCATGAGGACAACATGGTGAAGGATCTATTGCTCTGTAGACTTTAGTATCAGTAATTGTCTGGTGTATAACAATGACTTTGAGTGAATCAATATTATATGAATATTATTTTCAAGCCTGGAAATAATTTGTGATGTTTGTCATTATGCATTCAATAAGTGACTTTATGTTCTGAGCTGCTCTGTTCTAGCTGTAATGAACAATGACCGTAACAGCTCATGATCTCATTGTTAAATATTTCCTTTTTTAAGATCGACTTCACCTGAAAGCACCAACACTAATCAACGCTAGGTCAATATCATGGTATCTGGTCAGATATGACACACATCTGCTGTTGTTTTTGTATTTGTTGGTGTCTTCAAAGGGCAAATATCAGCCCTGTCCCTCCCATGCCTCCACTGAGCTACTTGTGTCCGTCTCTCCACTACCTGCCATTATGTCCAGCTGGGGTGGCTCTAATGGCCTGTGGCTTTCCTTTCCTCCACCTCTCCCCTTTCATTTTCTCATAACAAGCCCCCCACCCTCACTCGCTGGAGCTCAGACAAGATTATCCCTCTGTTATTCCACCTTGTGCTCCATCCCACACTTCCTGGCGGCGCTCAGGCGTGACCCGGCAGCAGCAGGAAATGGGCATTTGCAATAGTCATTTCTCTCTCTTGCCTTCTCTCTTGCTCTGTGCCCCTCTTGCCACACTATTTCGGTCGCCCCTCCCTTTGCGTGCACACACTCATGCGCACGCACACGGTCACACACACACACACACACACACACACTTAGAATGGGTCATTTCAAGCACCTTGACTGTGGTGAGGCAATTACTCTCCCTTCTGGTCACCTCCAGCGCCCCACCACCACCACTCCCTGCTCGACTTTAAGTGGACCCTCCTCTATTATCCCCATTCTTCACACAGGGGGAGTCATCACTCTGCTCGTGGTGTCAGCCCATGACTCACATCTCTACTACCGCTAGTGTTAGACGTTCACCCCAAATCAGTCTTGGAATCCTCCTTTCGCTGTTGGTCTGCAGTTGTACTATCAGCACATCAAGGTGCCACACTGTTAGTTATCTGTCGCAGCGGAGGAGACAGGAAGATGGAGGCCGAGTCTGGGGGAACGCATCGCCTAAGTGTACGTTCATCTCAGAAGATTGGCTCGTCGAATGAGGGGAGCCATCCGTCATCCGTCTCCACACTCTGTTTGTTTCCCCTTCATCACAGTCCCTCTCTGCTCCTCATCATAAGCCCGACACAAACAGACAGCGACTTGTGTGTGTCCGTGTGTATTTGTGTGTATTGCGTATGTGTCTGATTTATGCCGGGTATGGTCTTCAGCAAGAGCTAGTAATAAATATTGTGACATCACGGCGGGAGGGGAAATCGAAGTGTTCAAGCACTTACTTATAACACCTCCATTCTACTTCTCTGTGTGGTACTTATTATAACACACACACAAAAAATATTCTGCACGTCTAATTGAGGGTGTGATCGTTAAGAGTGTTGTAAATCCTCCTACGGTGGTCACTGCTAAAAGTGACTCACTATGACAGATTCAGCTGGTTTGTTTAGTTTGACAGGAAATCAATCACACACACACAGGTACACAGCAGTGCAGCTTATGCTTTGTCCGCGCATTTGATCTAAATCACACAGCTCCTGCTTATTGGGTAGTGTTGGGACACGCACACACACACACACAGATGTGGCCTGATTAGAGGGATTGGTCTTGCCAATGTGGTTGGTGAGATTGATGAAGCTAATTTTGCTTTTAACAATGTCCTGAAACAAAGGAATTCTACCTTCCCATAAAATCTTTGGAAAACTTTGCTCCTCATCTGTGTCTAATAGAAGAGGAGTCTGATAGTAGACATAACCTGTTTCCATTAAACTGTCCAGCAGGATTTACACACACTCTGGACTGCTGTCAGTAAAGTTGAATAGATACATTTCCATCTTGGATATGTCATTTTTTAACATTTCATAAAGTGCACAAAGCACAAAACAAGGTTCTCCATTCATAAATTAAAACACCATTTATTTTCATTCCATGGCTTTGAAGCTTTTCAAGCAAGTTCAAGACATTCAATGGTTTTGAAGACCATCTTTATAATGTTAATAAAGGGTTTTGTTTATTCATTATTACTAGTTAATATCAATAGAAAAACCTAAACATGCCTCCTAAACATTATTCATTATTTATTAATTATTATATATGTCTTTATTATAGTTATGGATTCTTTCCTTACCCATTTCTCAACCTCCCTGTGTGTTATATGATAATCCGTTCAGTAGTTTTTGCATGATCCTGCTAACTAAGAGACAAACAAGACAATGACATAACCTCCTTCAGGTAATAATGGATAAGCAAAGCCAGGCAAGTTTCAAAGTGCTTAACGTAAACATACAAGATATGTAAAACAGAAAACGGAGGGAAGCGGCCCACCTCCCTTCTGCGACAAAACACCTCTCCCCTTCCTTAGCATACGTAGCTGAAGGTCTGTTCCCACAGTGACCAGCCTCAGCTGCACCATGGTTACAGCAGGACCCTTTGAAGCCATCTCAACCCCCCCTCCAGTGTTTTCTTTCTTGCTCTGGTTCTCCTTCCTTCATCCCCCCCCCCCCCCCCCGGGACTTGTTTTGACCTCCTATATAAACGATCATGACACCTTAACAAGCAGCACAACCAAGACAATGCGCACTCATACAATCATACAAGCTCAGAGGGAAACAGAAACCCACAGTTCAGGATTCTCTCAGTTCTCCCTCATACAGCACAATATCTCACATTGTTGGCTTTTATGCTACAAACTGCTGGAAGCGGTGTGTGTAGCATGAGGTCAATTTAGGCGATTTAACACTCGAAGAACCACGTCGAGTCCAATTTAAACCGTGTACCGTTCTGTTCTTGCTCTCATTTCGAGAGGTTTACCAAGGTTCATCTCCTTTTTGTGTCATACATAACTGATCCACATAGAGCATTTCTCCATAGTGAGAGATTTATACGGCTGCTGGACAGATTAATCTGCGGAAAGAGACAGAGAGAGGAGAGAGAGAGAGATTCTTGGAAGGCCTCTTGTCTTCATGCTGGTGAAGGACCAAACAACTCTCTCCTCGCTGCGGGATGAATAGCTGTGATGTCAGGTGATTGCCTCGATCGTCTCTCTGTTTTTAGCTGGTTGCCATTTTTTTTTCCATCTGTGATTTTCAACAGAGAAAACATCCTTGAATAACCAGCTGGTTGCGACAATTGGTTTTAGCTTAAAAAAGAAAAAGAAAACTACTCTCGGATGCTGTGAGCATACTTGTGTGTGGATGTGAGTCTCTTGTGTATTTAACACTTTTAATATTGCAGTTTCCATATTCAAACAGGCTAAGAGAAATTGTCAATGGGAAATGTAGGGGAGGACAAGAAGGGAGGAATTAGGGAGGCGAGCAATGGTCAGATTTGAACGGCGATGTGATGGGAGGATTATAAAGAGAAAGACGACCATTTTCGGCCTTGGATAGAGCGAAGAACAGAGTGATTAGATGTGGAAGGAGGAGGTGCATCTTTGGTCATTAATTTACCAAACATAAATGAGTCGCGTAAGTGGTTTGTGCTTCAGGTCAGGAAACAAATGATGTCCCAGCTGCTTCATTTATCTGCCTCTCCCTCCCTCATCCACCAGCACTATACTCTGACTCGGCCTTGTTCTCAATCCAATTTCTGCATCCCAAACGCTGGAGCATCACACAGAGGTGCCGCCGTCTAAATAGCTTTAACGCTAACAACACCAGCATGAGACAGTAATTTGCTTTAATGTATTGTAGCAGCAGGAAAGACAGAGCGAGAGAGGAAGGGAGAGAGACAGAGAGGCAGACACAAGAAAGGAATGATGCATTTAAAATCTAACCACAGATAAGTCCAACCTTACAGTCCCTTTTGCACGTTCATGTGTGTGTGGATGTGCTGTTTGCATATATGCATGTGTATGTGTTTGAATGTATAAAGGAGCATCCTTCTGCTTTGGCACACGATCACAGAGTGTTAATTCAGTTGTTATCCATGTTTGAAAATGGAGTTGGCTGCAGTGTTTGTATGAGCTGTGGCTGCCCGTGCGTGTGTGTGTGTGTGTGTGTTTGGCACCAGACTGGAGGGTTGCTGTGGGTCCACGCTGGCGTGCTTGGGGCTAAAATGTGATTGGTGGGGACATCGGGCCAAAGGCCGCCCAGGCAAGTGACTGCCACTTGGTAGAGTGCCCCAACTAAACACAGGCCAAATCAGCAGAGATTCACCCGTGTTTCTGTCCCTGTGTGCTGCTGCTGGTGCTGTCAGATCGCTCCCAGTTTGGCAACTCTTATTTTTGTATCTATTTCATAGTAAGAAAGAAAAATCCACACCTCCATTTTTGTGTCTTCTTCTTCTCAATCTCTTGTATGTGATTATATTCATCATCGTTATCATAATTAGCCTTTATCAGAGGCAGTGTTTGCACTCTAGTCAAGGAGAGGCCTACTACTTAAGCACTGTAATGTCAAATGTATGACCACACACAAGCATTTAGCAACTATTTGATTCTCCTCTTAATTAGATGTTTACTTTTTACACTGAAGTGACCTCGTAAACCGGCAGCCTGTTATTTGCATTCGTTATCCAACAAGGGGGGCGTTATATCAGCGTCACTCTTCACCAGGGGGGAAAAAACAACAAAAATCTGTGCTATTCGGCTTTCGATGGAAGGAGGGAAAGGCAGAAGGGACAGAGGAGAAACGGAGGAGGAGTGGAAACAAAGAGGGACAGCGAGAGAAGTGACAAAAAGGAAAGGGAGCGATGATTAATCCAATCAAACCTCTTAGTGGTTCATCAATAGGCATTGTTCTAAGATGGCTGCCTCTCTCCCCAGCTCGGGCTGTGGGCTGCGGCTAGGCTAACACACAAGATAATCCCAGAATAATATGGAGATGAGGGCAATGCTGAGGACGGGGGCTGTGCCAGCAGATTAGTGCTATAGCAAAGGATTCACACTCACACACACACACACACACACACACACACACTGGGCATGGGATAGAGAGCCAGCCATTGAGTGTGCCGATTGGATTGTATGTCTTTATCATTTATCCTGTGTGAATGTGAGGCACAGGCTATAGTCGTCTATAGCTGGAGAGGTCATGTGTGCATATGTTTATGTTCTTCGATGCGTGCGCTTCAGAGTTTAAAACTCCGTTTTTGGTGAGCCAAGCAATTCTGGGGAACGACCATATCAAATACACCCTTCACTGGTCCTTCAGAAGCTCCGCCCTCCAAATTCATGCATTAGGAAGTTGATGCACAGAAAGAGTTAGAATTAGCCACCACAAACATTAGCAAAAGGGACAACACAATACTGACCAAGTGATAGCAAAAGAAAATGGATGTTACCGTCCTGTCAAGCAAAAATCTTGTCATCGCTTCCACCCCTTGGAGGACCCTCCACGGTTGAAATGACTCGCCAATATCTTTATTTCATTAACTTTCTTTGGGTTAGCAGTAGTTTGTGGCGGTTCAGCACTAAGCATTTGGAGTGTTATTGTGAAAATGATTGTGGGTATGACGTCCTGTGAGATAGCGGCAGTATCTTTTCCCGTAGCTAACACAGCAACAATAGTGCCGGACCGTTTTTCAGGTCATCTTACCTTCATATTCAAAGGCAGAGGGATGATCATATTATCTTGTTTTGAGATGTAGCACGTGATCTGTACACATGTTAAATTGACATTCTTTTAGCATGTACTGATGATGACCATTCTCATGGAAATCACTGTTTCCTGTTCTTGCTCCCACCTATCTTGTGCACGAACATGAACTGGTTGTTGATTGGCTAAGATAGTATTGCGCTGTTTGGGTCTTTCTCCAAATGCAGAGACAGGATTGAATTGTTCCAGCGCATACACAGAACGTAGAGCAACCATGAGGAGATACTGACAAAGTGTACTGACTTAAAATCACTCACCCTGTCTTTAATGAATCACTTACTGACATTAAACCAAGGGCTCGTGTAGGGCTACAAAACTAGCTAACAAATAGTGTTTGCCGTCTCCGATTGTAGTAAGATATTTAAAAAGTGACATGTTGCCTTTTACAGACTAATTTCAAACCACTAACCTTTCCAGGAACCGCACAGCTTGTGTTTATTCAACAAATATTAGCAACACAACATTCCCTCTGCCTTCGTGTTTCTCTCCTCATTCCCTTTTTTTTATTCTGCTTCTCCGTGTTATCTAGCTCACTCTGTCCCCCTGTCGATCTCCCTGCCTGCCACCCCCCTTCCCCACCTCCTCCCTTTAGCTTTTTCTGAGATGACAGGATGGTGTTTTTCCTTTGTTGGGGAGCTGCTCGCACATTCTCTCCTCTGTTGACAGGTAAAAGACATGAAAGATACTAAAAGACTGAGCACGATGGAATTCTCTGGGGAGGAAGGAGAGGGGGGAGAAGGAGAGGAAGAGAGAGAAGGGACGACTGATAGCACGGTAGAGAAAGTAGGAGGGAGGGGTGGGGGGCAAAAAGGAAACTGAAAGATGGAGTGCCGAAGCTTGGCCAAAGGTAAAGTATTTCAAGAGAAAGGGAGGGATTGAGTCACCGGGTGGAGGTTTGGGGGAGGAGCGGAGGGGAGGAGGGTTTGACAGTCTGTGACCTCGGGTAAGTCTCTTCGACTGTGTGCTGATGCGTGAAACCTGAGCACACGCAGTATTAGCACGCCTCACTTACTGAACACAGCAGAGGCCTGACACAGGGCAAGGCAGCCTCCTCCCGCACACACACACACACACACACACACACACACACACATCAACATACATACTTCATGCACACAAGGAGAGCGACATCTAATGACGCACTTACCCACTGTTACAACACTCTCTCTCTCACACACACACACACACACACACACACACACACACAGAGCTGTGGCCCTGATGTAGGATAGTGTGTTAAATCCAGAAGCACAATGATGAGTGGAGAAGGTCAGCTCTGACCCTGCAACAGGCCCTGAGGTGTTCGTGCTGCGCTGCCCCTTCAGCTGCACTCTGCTGCCCGTGTGTGTATGTGTGTACAACTTGTGTGTTTGCCTGGCGCTAGGCCAGGCCAGTGTGTGTTTGTGGCCTCATACAGTTGTGTGATTCACAACACGCCTACGGCAGGTTTGAACCATCATCCGGCTCTTTCTCTCTCTTACTTTCTTCCATTCATTCTCTATCTCTCTCTCTCTCCTCCTCTCCTCCTTCGCTGGGTATAAGTTAATGGGTTAACCATCTCTGTCCAATAAACAGGGATAATTGAGACAAACAAGCCAATGAGGAAATGTCACAGGAGAGCACAAGTCAAGTGAAAAACACACTGCTGGAAGCTTTTTGTGAGTGTGTGTGTGCGTGTGCGTGTGGATACAGTCTTGTGCGTGGATTAAATTAAACTACTTTGGATTGTGTGTGCTATTCTAATTTGTGCACATGCACATATACATGTGTATGTTGTGTGTGATCCCACCCTGTCAGCCTGGTGTCAGCTTCTTTGTGGTGTGTTGCTGTAAAGCAGTTTTCTCCTGCTGCGTCTGATAGGATCCCTTAGCTACGTTTGCATACCATACACCTGCCCCTGGGCAATTGCACAGACAGACACTCACTTACGCCCCATGTATGCACACACACACACACACACACACACACACACACACGTATTTGTTAATCAAATGAGCAGGACATTTAAAGATTCCCTCCCTCCTTGTCTACTTCTCTGCTCTTCTGTCTAATAACGACGAGACTCGCGGAGAGGCAGCAGATCCAATGTGTTTGATATGGAGACAGATGAAGGGTTGGAAGATGCAGGTAAGAGAGCTGAGTGACTATAAAAAGCCTCATCAGAGCAGAGACGTGTGGCGATGCATTCCCTCGGCTGAGAACAAGGACGCTTCTGTTGTCTGCGCTAGAAAGCAGGTGTGCCACAAGGCATTGTGGGAGGGATATGATATGATTGCACATCAGTTTGTCAGCTCTGGCCAGCTCCCCCCACCTGGCTCCCTCGAGTGTGTGTTTGTGTGTGTGTGTCGACCACAATAAGGGCTAGCAGCCATTTGAAAGGGAAATCCATTTTAAATCAGGAGTGACAGTATCCTGGTGGAAATGAGAGGTGCAAGCTTGATTTGTGAATATTAAAAACCTTACTCTCAAAGCAAGAAGTGCATTTGCCAAGAGCCTCCTGAAGATGTCATCAAGAGATATTCTGTGAGTGTTCACAGGACGATCCACCGTGCAAAAAAAAAAAACCCATCCATTTTAATGAGTACCTTCATCCAGAATCGACTTAAGGTGTTAGCACGTTCTTCGTTTCCTCAGAGTAGAAGCAAACAGTGTGAACATTCCGTTTGTTTACCATTCAGATCACTTCAGGTCTTCAGGAAGCTTCCATTTTGTTTTCGTGGAGTGTGTGGATTAATCTTTCACTGGGCATGTAAAGTAGTTTAAACAGCAACTTGTCATCTCAGGTGGAGCAGAACAGCAACAAAGATCATAGCCGGATCACATTGCACAAACTGTAAACACTTCTCTGGCTCTAAAAAAAATAAAAGTAACTGACTGTGCTTTCACATGCTCCTTGGAAGGTCCAAATTCCTGAGTTGTGAAGTCGTCGTTCTGGCTTTGGTGTGTTCATACAACACCTTGACACATATTCCCATTATTTGCATAATAACGAACAGCAAAGAAAAGGGATCGGGTGTCACAGATATATAGGAAATTTCAAAACTGCACATTAATCATGTCTGTATTTGCTAAAAAGCGAAGTTAGTTGATTGTGAGTGATGAACATGAGGTTTGCAAATGACAAAAGAAACTTTGCACAAGTTGACATTAGAAGCTGCACTTTAGAGCATATTGTAAAATTATGTTTATTGGTTAATAAGTGATTACGTCAGCAATTCGGCAACTCTTGTAACAAAGTTTTCTGCATCTTGAGATGACGTTAGTGGGAATTTTTGCAGTCGGGAACACATTTTTCTGATTACTCCAACACCTTGTGAACAGAAAATTATATTGTTATAGTGTTGAAAACTATTTAGTAATACTGAGTAGATATCGTGTGTAAAAGTTCAGGGAGCTGGTATTATCTTACACAGTGACAGGACTTTGTTGTGTGCTGGGTTTCTCATGGAGATAATCTACTTTGATTAGCCAGAATACAGTGAATTGTCAGAATAGACTCTCTCTGTCTGACTCACCAGCAGGGTCTCCACTCCATGAATCTGTTAACCTGAGACTCAATTATCTATTGTCTTTTAAAAACTGAGTCACTAGCAACACCAAACCCTCAACAGTTGTTGAACAATGGCCCTTAAATTACAAAACAACCCTCAGTTCTCGCACGTTTTCCTCTTTCCGTTTTTGGTTTCTGATTTTCTTGTCATGTCAGGTTATTTATCCCTTTATCTACTACAAATGCATGATCTTAGGAAAAACAAGATTCTTTTCTTATTTTAGCATTTGACTTTCTCTCTATGTTTAAAAAATAGACTCCTTTTGTTTGGAGTGTTTACAGCTGTCAGTTGTGTAACGTCTCCTGTTTGATTTCAAGGTCGAGCTGGTTCAGCTCCTGGTGAAAGAAGAGACTGACACATTATGCACGTACATGCACACAGCGTTGCCGTCACTGCGCCAGGGCGACAGGTCCGGTGCCAGGGATGAGTGTGTTGAGGAGTGACAGGTGTGTGACACGCTTTAGATGTGCGTGTGCCACTGTGGCTAGTGTTGTTGTAGCGGACACTAAGGGAATGTGATGATATGTGCACGTTGAGAGCAGGTGGCTGATTTGCATCCAGTCACCGAGCAAACATTTACTTTCAGCCTAAGCTTTGAAATTCAGACAAGTTCCTAAAAATCTGCGTTGAGGTAATGACCTAAAGAAAACAAACTGTCAGATTGTTGTTGCTGCTGTTTCTTCCTCTTCTCGCCAGGCTACAAAACATTAGCTCTACTGGTATCTGTGTCAATCATTCCTCAACCTCAGGGTTAAGAAGCTAAAAATGACCTCAGCTGTTTGTAGTACACACATTCTCACAGTACATTTTTATTGTGATAGGTCTAATACCTCTTTTACACCAACTTAAGCGGGTATACACAGTTTTTTCTCATTGCCAGTGGAGGAGTTTGCCGTCTTTCTTACCCTGCCATGTTTGACATCATGAAAGTGCCGTAAACTGAGAAGCTCTCTCTGTCCTCGCTGTCCTGCCAGTGTTGCATCTTGCATGAAAATAAGAACAATGTCACTGTTGCACGTTGTTCCCAAGATGTACAAAACAATAAGTACACAGACATTCATGGCCGTGTACGCGCCAATGCATGGAAGTTCAATTCACAGCGCTTCGACTACCGAAATAACGAAGAAATATGCACGTTCAGGCAGGTGTCATGTTTCCATCACTGCAAATCAGAGCGTTAGCCAATAAAAACCCATGTCTGCTGCAGAGTTATTTGATTGAATGCTGATTGTATCCACTCTTATCGGAGAAAAAAACAGATGTTAGAGGGTTTTTTTGACCAGTGGAAAAGCGCATATAGTACATTTTTTGCCGCCAAAAGCTTCCAAAACAGCTTCACTGCTCATTTTCTTTAGTGTGGTGCAAAGCCTTGTTTAACACATTTCTCCAACATCTCTTATGATGTTAAATTGGATTGTAATCTAAGTAATTCAAAGTCTGTAGCAGATGGTTCAAATCTTTTTTATCATCTGGATTTGTTATGCCCTGTTATTATGTCTTTAATGAAGTATTATTTTCATTTATAAACACTTATGTACGAGGTTATAAATGTCTGCTAGGTTAAAATACAGTGCATGTCTATAACTGATTTCTTTCTCTCTTCGCATGTCAACCCTCCTCCTCCTCCTCCTCCTCCTCCTCGTGGCTGCTACAAACCAAACCTCTGATTCCAACCCCTCACTTCACAGGTAAGTGCTTCACACACACACATTCTTGCACATTGCTCAGTTAGTGTATCTGTGATCTGAAGCCATTGTGCGACGCCGGTTAAGTTCCCAGCGAGGCCAGACTCCTGGAAAATGTTGCTAAGAAACAGAAGTGTGTGAAAGTGCACAACTGACCTTGGTTGCTGTCCCGTTGACCCTGAGGTGAGGAGCTGGGATTACAACATAAACACCCTGAATATCTCCTGCAAGAACAGAATGTAATATCTTTCATAACGGAGCGTCTTTTCATCTCAGCTTGTTTTGTTCAGTTCTGTGTGTGTGTGTGTGTGTGTGTGTGTGTGTGTGTGTGTGTGTGTGTGTGTGTGTGTGTGTGTGTGTGTGTGGTGCTCAGCTGGTCAGGCGAGAGTTGTGTAATTGCAGGGTTATTGCTGCTGAGCCTGATGGGTAATGACACATTTGCAAATTAATTCTCAGTGCTAGGCTGTGATTAGCATACGGAGAGAAGCATTTCACACACAAAGACCGACACACACACACACACACACACACACACACACACACACACACACTCACATGCTCACACACACTTCACAGGCTTCTAATCACCAGCGAGAGGTCAGGTTAAATGGGCGTGTGTAATGGTGGAGTGGTCGCGGGTCGCGGCAAATAGGGGTGAGTGAAGGGTGACGAGATCTTATTTCTTGCATTGTTTGGCGACTCACCTCTGTCCAGATGTTTTATTTAAACACATTTGTCTCTCACTTTCTTCACTGCTCATTTCCAACCTCATGATGCTCCCTCTTTCTTTCCCTATGAGAACCCTGCACCTGCCGCATAACAACCACCCTGTTTTTGCAATCATGTCAGAGTTCAGCATTGTGATACGTGTGTGTGCACCTCCAGAGGCTGTGTGTGGCAGCGAAAGATTATAGTGATGCCTTATCTTTGCTTTCCCTGCTGTGGAAGAAGACACACCATCTTTCAATCCCCTCCACACACACACACACACACACACACACACAAGTGATTATTTTTTGCAAGTGGGTGATGGGTTATAAGGACGACAGTTGCATAGTGGGTTGACAGGAAGTGGGCATGGCAGGTATGTGTGTGCGTTTCTGTGAGAGAGAAAACACCCCACCCCTACCCCCGCTCTTTCCCTCTCCCCATCCCTTCCCCTGCCTTCATCTTTTCTTTTTTCCTTCTTTTCTGACACCCCCTTTTCACTTGTTTTGTTGTTCGCCTCTTCCCTTCCCTTCTCCTCTCCCTCTTCCTGTTACTTCTTGATCACAGTGTTTTCAGTCACACACACTGCCTCAGTCCCTGGGGAGCTTTTATAGCCTTTCAGTGTGTTTGTGAGAGAGAGAGAGAGTCACTTGTCAAATGTAACTCATCACACCAGCCTTAAATAATACAGGACACTTGCGATTCTATAGCATTTCCTGTCCATTATGAGTAGCAAAAAAAACAGTCTTTTTACTTGTCAATGTCCCCTTCCATCGCTGAACTTTGTAACAAACATTAAAGTAAAATTCTATTGCAGATACATTTTCCTCCCCCTGTCTTACTGACAGATATAAAACAGTAGAGGTTTTGCTCTTCTTATGTTTTCTTACATATCTGTTAGAAAAACCTCTGATGTGAAATTTGTTGTGTGTTTCCAATAACAGTATGTCTGGATTAAAAGTAAAACTAGAAGGCTGCTTTGAGAGTTCATACCCTAACGCCCTATCTCACCATGTTAAAAAAAAAGAAAAATAATCTGTCTCTATATCTGGATCCTCTCAAAAATGTACTGGGTTCTTCTGCGGGTCATGCCCCGCCCCTTCACGAAATTTCCTGGAAATCAGTTGAGTAATTTGTGCCTAATCCTGCTAAGACTAAAAACCAAACAAAGCTGATGAAAGCATTGGCAGAGGCAATAACTCAGAATAGTCACTCATAGACCTACACCTTCATTATAATGAGTGCAATGGGAAGTTTACTCAATGATTTTTAATAGTGCAATGCAGAAGCAGTGCAAACGGCACTGAGTTCAAGGATGTGGGGTAACCTGTTTCTTTTTAAAACACTTTGAACTCAGCGGCTGTTGCAGGTGGGAGGTAGCACGTTGTGTTTGCAGTATTAAAAGTGTGTGATGTACTCCTTTGATAGCTGGGTCCTTCTTTGGGAACATTTATATACCCTTTATTGAATTTTTGAGAATGCATCAGGATGCACCTGTAGTCATGTGCAGAAAAACACATGGATATTTTTGCACCTCATCTTCATCTTCATTTTTAGTTCTTTGCATGTCTCTGTCCGTCAGCGTATCATCAGACGTGGTGGTGTAGTACCTCAGACACGTCATCTCTCAACCTGTCACACAAGGAGCAAGACACACAAACACGCCTCCGCTTGACAACCAGGAAGCTCGCACAGGCCTTCCAGTGAAGTGTATTGTTTACACACATTCATCTGTGCAATTCAGCATCAAGGCTGTGTAAACATGTTGAGCAACATCACTATAACATATACAAACACTGCTGGCACATTGTACTTGTCTTAATTAAACATTTACTGATCTCCTGTCTTTGCATTAATAAAAAGGCCTTTGTTCTCAGAATAACTCCTTCTTTCTGCCTCCCTCCATATCTCACTCCCCCTCTCCCCTTCTGTCTGTCTTCCCTTCTTCCTTCAATCATTAGACCCTATTAGTGATTATTTACCCTATTTGCCTATGAGCATGGTTGTTGCACTCCCACTCATTCTCGCCGTGCGAGCCATGCTTGTGCTGGGTTGCGTGCTGCAGTTTTGTTTCCTGTCCTCTTGAGTCTTCCTGAAGACGCAGGTCCCCACAGTCTGCCTCCCTCCCCTCCTTCCACGCTAAACTCTTGCCAGCCCCCACCCCAATTCTCTTTCTCCCCCACTGTGAGTTTCATAGAATGGATTTTAGAGCAATTCAGCCCTGAGGGCAAACTGTCCTGCTAGAATACGTCCTGTCATCTCTCCCCGTCTCCTTCTCTTCTTTCTCTTTTCTTGCCCCCTTATCCCTACTGGCTGCTTCTCTGCAGATAGTTAACTCCTCACCCTGACTGCCACCGCTCTCGGTCAGGTTTGTGTGCAGAGCAGGCTACTGAAAGTGTGTGTGTGTGATGAAAAGAGAGAGAGAAGGGGTGGAAGTCTGCTGTCAGCGCAGCATGGTGAGCAGTCTGTGCACAAGGCTGCATAAGCCAACTTTCCTAGACGGACACACAAACGCACCCACTCACGCGAAGACAGAGACGAGGACTATCATTTTCAGAGACGAGAATGGAGGCGGGGATCTTTTATATTTTTCTCTTCCAAACACGTAGCTGTTCTATTGTGAGCTGCCCTTGAAGACCCACAGAGCTCTCTCCTTCTATCTTCACTCTGTTGGTTGATGCTTTCCTGCCATCTGATACAGTGTGAACAGATGCTCCCTTGATAGTCGTTGGCCCCTCACTGTCACAGGGGCCGTCCAATCAGCTGTCACCCTGACTCCACATTGAACTGTGACCACTCTCCTCCTCAGATGAAGCATCAGCACTGGCCGGTATTTCCCTCTCATCTGTACCCCGGCCTCTCCTATCTCTTTTTCGCTCCAACACTACCACCCCCCTCTGTCTGTCCATCTCTCTCTCTCTCTCTCTCTCACACACACACACACACACACACACACACACACACACACACAGACACTTTCTTGCTATCTGGCTGTGTTGTTGCCTAGAGGGAGTTCATTCTGCCCTCCTTCTCTCCTCCACCTCCCCCTCTCTGAATCGGCAGTGAAAGAGAGGGAGAAAAAAGGGAGGGTGAGAAAATGAGAGAGCGAGAAAGGGAAAGAGAGAGAGAGAGAGTGGCAGCAGTAGCGGAGGAAGCAGAGCTGACTCTCCTCTGATCATCTTTCTTGGATAGAGGGATAAAAGACAGTCCCAGGAATCAGTCGTTGCTCTCGTCTGCAGGATTTACCCAGTCTGTATTTTATCCTCCCTGTCGCCTCTTTTCACCTCTTCCTGGCACTGGACGGCAAGCTTTTACATCTTTTTCTGGCTGTCCAGAGACTCTGGGTGTGTTTGTGTGTTTGTGTGGAAGAAAGAGCGTGTTTCCTGCTTCTGCTTGGAAACGGAGAGTGAGTGAGTGACCCTTCGCCCAGGGGATCTTGTGCAGAAAAGGGGTCGAGAGCGGGGGCGTGCTCACGGGTTGACCCCTTGCACCGCTCTGTCTGTGTGTGTCTGTGTGACTGTCTGTGTCTTTGTGTGTGTGTCTACGTGTGTGTGTGCATGTGTGTGTCCTAGCTGGCTGGGCGGTCCCAGCCTCACGCTTGGTTAGCGAGGACCAGAGAGCGGGGATGACAGGCTGAGTCCCAGCCCAGCCTCCCCACACACAGAGCCTTGTTTCTGGGTGGCTGCGAGGGCACAGCCCCTCTCTGGTGCAGTCATCCAGGACAGGACGGCTGCCGAGCGTTCCACACAAGTTGCCCTCTCTTCATGACACTTAATCAGTAACTATGTTTGGACTAAAAGCACCACTCTACTACCTGCCAGGTAAGCTAATGGCATTTGTGTGTAATTTGGAAATTTTCACCTTTATTATGTTTTTATGCATTCATGCTTGCAAATCCATTCTGTCTATGCACAGTAGCTTGTGCATGTGTGTTTGTGTGTTCTGTGGAAGTGCACTGGAGGATTGAGGTTAGCTCTGGAGTGCATCTGAGGAGACGCTTGTCTTTGTGCTGCTGGTCCTGAAGTTGGAGCCTGAGCTTCGACACTAGTAATGCTGTGTGACAGCAGCTCTCACTGCTTTTCACTAAAGCTCTCAGCCCTTTATCTGGACTGAAGTTAACAGGTAAACTATAAGGGGCAACCTGTGTGTTCTTTATTCAACTCAGCAAGTAGAAGAGAGGAACAAACATATGGTTTTGTTTGTGGGATCAGCCTATCCACATCTTTTTGTGTGTATCTGTCCTGGTGAATGTGTGAGTGTGTGCATGTTTGTGGCTTTGTGTGTGAAAAGCAGTGAGTACCGGGGCGGCGTGAGGTTACCGCCGTTCGCCGCTTAAGTGCGTCTCACAGCTCACTGGGCACTGATTGTGGAGAGGACAGCCAAGAGAGGGCACTGAGAGAGGGAGAGAGAATGGCAGGAGTAGAACGGGAGAAAGAAAGAGAAGGGAACTGAAGATGTGTTTTTCTCTGGGCCATTCCACCATATTTGTTTTATTTTCCTGTGTGTATTCACAGGGAATGTCCATTCATATAGGAATTCTTCCCCTGCTCCATGGTTGTCTCACATTCACACTGTACACCTGTAAAATACAAATACTGTGCTTTGTGTAATGCATGAATATGATTATTGATATTCTAAATCCGCACAAAGGTGCCCGTCCTTTGCTCGCTGTGTTTTCATCCTTTTGTGACTGCAGGAGCAGTAGGTACACTTCACTGACAGCGCAGCTAAATTATTTAGGAGCTGTAGTCAGCAGGTAGAGTGTGCAGTTAGACCACAGCCGACACCGCTTTAGTTTGCCCCCTCACATTTCATTCTACAACCCCACACTTTTTCTAATAGAGCTCTTTACCTGCCAGCTGCCCACCTAGCTATTAACAGGGATGCTTTTACATTTAATACAAGTCACAGCGTCACCTCACCAAAACATTACCTGTCCTCCTTCACTATTACTTAGTATTAAATATGGATTTTCTTTTTCGTTCTTTCCTTCTTTTTTCCTTGTTTTATGCTGAATTTTACACTGCACTTGTGTTAAAAGCACAAAACGTCCCACAACTTTTTGTAATCTACTATTTGTAGATTAGTTATAGGCATTGATTATCATCATGGAGGACACCATTGACCTGCAAGTGATTTAACAACGAATCCGAAAGCATCTACAGTGGATCATACTCATAAAAATCTGTATATACACAAGTATTACTTTTCTCTGTTAAATGTATTCCGATTGCAGTGTCTCCACATGTACAAGATTATATGCATTTGTTGTCGTGAGTTCACTAAGCAGCAAATCTGTGCATAACCAATTCAGCTTGTGGCTAGTGATGACCACAAATTAAATATTTAAACAAGCTAATGGCATTTGCAATAATTTATAGTGTTTTTTTTTTTTTACTTTAGACGGGCAATTTTTAACAGCTATTTTATCTGCTGCACTGTCCTGTATGCTCTCTTCAGCATGTCGCCAGTGTTCTCCATGTTCTCTTGTCATGAAGGCCTTTCTCTTTTGTTCAGGAGGTGGGTTTTGAAATGGAGATCTGCTGGTAAAGGCCACAGAATGCCTGCTGTGTGAGAAAAAAAAGACAAAAAGAGAAACACAGAGGTGTGTGTGTGTGTGTGTGTGTGTGTGTGTGTGTGTGTGTGTGTGTGTGTGTGTGTGTGTGTGTGTGTGTGTGTGTGTGCAGGGTCACACAGAAAGACAGTCTTACTCTATGTGTCACAGTCTCTGATCAGAGGGTGCTCTTCAAACTCAAGGTGACGGTTTGATCAAACATATGAATGCAAGAAACAGTGAGGACAAGGAAAGAGAAGGAGTGATGCAAAAAGGAAATTAGAGAGGGAAAAGGAAAGATGCGGAAGAAAACTCTGGGGAACGACAGAAACATACAGGGATTCAGTTTCTGGCTGAATCAACTCCTCACCTTTCCCTCTGTCCTCTCTGACTCCTGTCTCCAGGCATCTATGACCCTTTCCTCCCTCTCCATTACTGTGTGTGTGTGTGTGTGTGTGTGTGTGTGTGTGTGTGTGTGTGTGTGTGTGTGTGTGTGTGTGTGTGTGTGTGTTTGTGTGTCGCCCCTTGAGACTCCTTACCGTCCCACACCAACCAAGCTCACAGCAGGAGAACCACACAGATTAGAGACACAGAGAGAGGTTCTCAGTTGTGGCCAAAGCCGGTGAGTTTGGCATGAGTGTGTGTCCATCTCTTTCTCCCTCTCTGTGTTGAATCTTTGTGTGTTTGTGTGTGTGTGTGCGTGCACACCCAGCACTGTGGGTTGCCTCTTCTGTCCCCCCTCTTTTTTCATTCACCCTCTCAATGAGCCCCTGCCTGCCTTCCCGTCTTAACCGCTGTTGCCTTGGAGACCATGTCAGACACATGCTCGTTCTCCATGATTATTTGACAACAACAAAAAAAAGGTTGGGTTAAATAAAGAGGAATTGGGGGGTTGGGGTGAAAGGGTGGAATAATTGTAAGAGAGAAGAGAAAGAAATGGATTAAGAGAGAAGAGCAGACGCAGAGATAAAGGTGGCGAGAAGGAGCACTTGAACTTGCATTTACATCACAGCCAAGGTGGAGCAGAGGTTGGGAGGAACTAATGGAGGATGGCTCATGGTCACCTTTTCTGTTTATGCCCCCTCCTTCAATTTTATTCTGTATGCTATCTATCCCTCACTTCTTCCTATTCCGCCTCTTTCTATTCATCCTCCTCCCCCTCTCCTGTATTTCTGAGGTGATCTTGGAGATAAAAATATTGAAACCTCTTATATACCTTTGATGTCTGTTTGTGTGTGTGTTTTGCTTTTTGATGCCTGTGTTCGCAATGCCCCTCTCTGGTGTGTGTGTGTGTGTGTGTGTGTGTGTGTTGAATTGCGTTGTGACTGTGTTTATGTGTTTTAAAGCTGATTACCATGCTAAGATCTACAGGATTGCTCTCTACCATTGTTTGTGTTCCCCTCGAAACTGTCTGTGCATGTAGCCTGAGGGCAACTAAGTGAGAGGGCAGAAGAGGGGAGAAAACTGGATGTGTCGTCAGAGAAGTGGAGAACTAGAGAGTCAAAGGTACAAAACAAAAACTGTAAACCACAGAGTTAAGTGGAAAGGGGAAGTGAGTTTAAAGAGCAGCAAGAGCCAGCGGCAAAGTTCACTCACCCCCAAGTTGCTCACCTCTGCTCAGAGTTGGATTGATTCAGGCAACAACAAGATCTGTAATCTGGGAAAAAATGTGGCAATCAAACCGTTTAACTGACATGTACCTTAGTGTCTCCTCTTTTTTTCTTCGTCTTCAAGATTATCACATAAAAAAATCTGGAACCAAACCAGCCTCTGATGATTGCAGTATAGCCTTCTCTTTTCTCTCTCACACACACACACACACACACACACACACACACTATATGATCAATAAGTGCATGAGCCACATGCTGTTGTTGAGCTCTGGATCAGACTGCGGACTAATCACTGGTGATTACTGAGTGCTCCTTTTGGATCAAAGGAGAAGAGTGGTGTGTGATGAGAGCGTCTTGCAATAAACATGCATAGTGTGTGTGTGTGTGTGTGTGTGTGTGTGTGTGTGTGTGTGTGTGTGTGTGTGTGTGTGTGTGTGTGTGTGTGTGTGTGTAACCTGAGCCAAAGGAGAGCACATATTGATAGAAACCAGCAGAGGAGTCCATACCATGTTAGGAGACTATCGATGTATCCGTGTAATCATTATATCCAATTAACCACAATATCTTCCCTCTCCCTCGCAGAGGCCATCCCATCCAATCAATTCCTACAAATCTCCCCTCTGCATCTATATGCTTGCCTCTTCTTAAGTGTCACCCATCTCTCTGCATCCTCCTGCTCCTCCCTCTGTGCTTTTATCCCCCGGTTCACTCTATCCCGGTATCCATTTATCTATTTTACTCCACTCCTCAGTCCCTCCATCCCTCCCACTTCATGTGCTCTGACAGCACTGTCATTAGATGGTAGTAGCAGCAGTAAAGCAGTCACAATGATGGACTATACTAGATCCCTCGCCCTCTCTCTCTCTCTCCCGCTCTGCCCTTGCTATAAAAGCTCTGACCTGTTCGCGGCGTGGCATCTGTTCCGCGCCAGTCCGCAGGTGGCACTGCCCCGGTTATGGCTGTAATGGCCGGCCGTGGAGCGTCTCGCTGGCTGCCCTGTTAGTCTCCTCGTAAACCCAGGGCTGTTAAACCCTGACCCTGCGCACCTGTGGCCTCCACTGCTCTCTGGATACACGCCACAGCCAGCAACAGTGTCCAGGGAGTTCCAGAAATACACAGACCAGCACACACTCACACTTGTATGACCATACTTCTGGGGACTATATTCCTCATAAATGCTCAATTACATCAGTATGCAGACTTCGTTACCTAAAGAGGCCGCTCACAGTTCATTTTCCTCTGCCTTTCATCTCTGTGTTGAGGAAAGCTAAACATGTCCACGTCCGTACTTAAAGGAATAATTTGATATGTAGCCTTACATCCCAGATATAGCACAGGAAGCACATGGTCCCCACGAGCAGAACTAGAGGACATGACCTCTAGTGTATTCCTCATGTTCTGAAATTGTCTTTATCAACTTATAGTCATTATTAGTAGTAATAGTAGTATTTCTGTGTCCAATTTTTATTTATTATAAGGAGCTATGTTCACTTTTATGTAGTTGTTTTTCTTGCAATGTCCAATTTTTATAAATCAAACTAGAGAATATAGTTTGAAACAAATGTGAGCGCTCATTTTCTTGCTGAAAGTGAAATGATGTCTGTACGATAAATATGAACCTGTTAGGCAACTAACTTAGCACATGGCAGACAAACAGGTAGTCTGTCTCTGAATCAAAGGTAAAACACATCTAAAGCTTATCACCATGCGAATGTGGTATCAACCTAATCACCTAACTCTTCAAAATAAAACCAATGAATGTATGACCCTACATGTAGCACTGTTCCTTTAGATGAAGTCACATATGGAAGATTTTCTTCGGATCTCTGTCAGGACATTTTGCTGTCCTTCCTTGAAAGACAGGAACACACGCACATATTTACAAAGCTAAACCAAACAAGCCTTCACACTCTGTTCCAACAGACATTTGGTGGACTAACAGGTGCAGGGGGGTAATGGGGGCTTTGCTGGTATCACAGTAGCACAGCTATGATTTATAGACTGCAGTCAGTTCTGTCTCTTCGTCTCTGTTTCCTCTGCTAGCCCCGTCAGTTTGGCTCCAGGGAGATGCAATGTTGTTTGTGTAGTGCATTGTGTTGTAGGTGGGTTTGTTTGTTCTGCTCCTCTGCGGCTGTGGACTGCACAAGCGTGCACACACACACACACACACACACACACACACACACACACAAACACACACAGAGGCAGCAGTGGGATGTTAAACGGTTCCTTCACAGCTGAGCTGTGTGCATATCAGCTGACGGGTCTTGTGTGTCACAGTCAGGGTGCTCGTCAAACACTCCGCTGTCATGACGGACACTCACCTCTGCTCTTTTGCGTTAAGTCGCTGTGAACTTACATGGACCCAATTTGGAAAGAGCAATGAGCATGTGGGTACACTTTTGTGGTTAAATGTGTGCATGTGTTTTGTTTGTCTGTGTGTGTGTGTGTGTGTGTGTGTGTGTGTGTGTGTGTGTCACCTCTCTCCTGAAACATTACTCTAGCAGCAGAAATAGCCAAGTTCTAATTGCCTTCATCTTCCTTTGCCTCCCCTAATCAAATTAGACGACAGAGAATTCTAATTAAACTCTGCCTGCATCTGATGGTGCTGGGTTCAGGCACACACACACACACACACACACACACACACACACACACACACACACACACACACACATTATCTTGGATGTACATTATTACACAATGACACGTGCACACAGAGTCAGTATTACTTTTTGCATGTGAGCACAGATTAGAAGGGTTTTAACATTGGAAAGCAGAGTGGTGACTAATTTGTAAGCTTTCCAGCAGATGACCACCAGAATGACTGAACTGCAATAATAATGTGGAATATGTGGGGATGAAGCTAAATGATTTGTTTTTGGAAATACGATGGCGGACGAAGGATGTTCAGAGTGAGCAATGAATTGTGTAAACTTATTTATCTGTGTCCTGATGGTGAGACTTTTGCTCTGCATGAAGTGTGTATGGTGACCAGACTGTTCATTGAGACAGACTAAAGCTGATGTCCCACTCCACTTCCATTTGTGTCATTCATTTGACATAATGAATGAGAAGAGCATCAATCACCCGGATCGATAAAATGACTTGATATGTACGTCTCATATGAATACACAGGATCATGTCTCAGAGGAATGTCTTAATATTAAAATAGATCAAGACCTGAGGCTGATTCTGAGGCTGATTCTGATATATCAGCGGATTCACGTTAATCATTAAAATAAATGGCAATGAGTGTTGTTATCTAACTCTCGAAATGTGACTGAGGCTTGAATTTTTACATTTTTACCAAAAACTTTGTCATAGATATCTATAAAACAAAAATACAAACATATACAAAAGATATTTTTTCAGCAAAATACAAACATAAAGGCAGATTATGATATATCTGTGAAAGGCTCATATCGGCCAGGCTCTGAAAATAATCATGCACCGGACAGACCTCATTTATTCTATTTCCCTACTTTTTTGTCTATTTTTCCAAATGACATCACATTAAATCACTTTTGTAGTCGAGCTAAGTTTTCCTACAAAGCTGAGTGGACTCAGATGTCATTTTTAAGTTTTGGTGGCTTCTCATAGCTTTCTAAACTGGGAGAAAGCACAAGGAATGTGCGTTTGTAATGTAAAACCATAAAAGCAGATGTGTGTTCCTGAAAGGCACGTAAATGTTCATGCCTTCACACTCACACACATGCAGAGAAGGACAGAGTGACAAAAGATCTGCAGGATCTATTACCGCGTGATTCCTCCTCTGCAGGGCAACTGAGGTTCTGTTTTGCTTTGTCCAGTTTCTTCCTGGAAGATCACACCACCAGGTTGACACTTTCAGTAAACATGTATACCCTCACTTCCACACACTAAACTGTAGCAAACATATCCACACACACACTTGAGAACTGGCAAATTCCATTGATCTCAAATGTCCCCTGCCCTTTTAACTGCAACATAAATGCACGGCGGGTATAAGCACAAATAGATGAGATAGATGAGGTTAGAGGGAGAAGCAGAGTAATCCTCCCTCACTTCCTGGAATAATTAGGAGTATGCGAGGCTAAGATATATGAGGAAGAGGAGGAGAGAACTGTACCACCCACAGAGGGTACACAGGATTTGGCAACTATACTTTTTCTACTCTGGAGCTCTGTAGACGAGTGTGTGTTTATGTGTGTCTTTGTTTACATTTCTTGTGGCAGGTGGGGGCGGCCTTTTAAGCCGACAGCTTTCCAATCATTAGTCGATGGGATTTCAGAGCTTAGCCATTAAAGCAACCTCTTCACTTACGACAAGAAATTAAAAAAATGCAATTTGCCCGTCTCCAATTCCATCTCCTGCTCTTTGTTAAATCTGTTAAGCATCTTTGTAATATTGTCTGTCCATGTTCATCTGTCCTGTTGTGGCACGTGATCTGTTTAATAGCAGGGGTTCCACTCACCTCCTCTGGCCAGTCTCCAGGGTCAAGAGATGAATAATGCCTCTGTATTTTAAGATGAGGTTGTAAATACCTGTCTCTCCATGGGGCTTCTCTCTTCTCCTCCCAACATGTGAGCGCTGGAAGGGTTAAGGATTAGAGGCCGGTGACCTCAGGGTGTCAACAGGAGGTGCAATTGGTCAGAGAGCCACCAGCCTGTCGGCGCACAGGAAATGGAAATGAATCATGGGAGGCAGATTAAGAGAATGGCGAGAGCTCATCACATCCTGTTAAAAACTGGAGATGACTCAAGGCAAGGTCTCTCTCGCTCCCTCTCTCTCTCTCTCGCTCCCTCTCTCTCTTTTTCATTCTCCTTTCGCCCTCGCTCTGTCCCTCTAACCCCCGTCCATATCCTCTCTCTCTCACTTACTTTCATCGCTGCATGTTGTTCGAAGACAGTGGGTTGGCACGGGGCAAGTGATCAGTGACTGGGTCTAAAACATCCTATTAAAATTAGTGTCACACACTGAATTTCTATGTGTGTGTGTGTGTGTGTGTGTGTGTGAGGGTGAGGCGGAGAGACAGGGAGAGACTTGATGATGGATGATAGATGATGGTTGTGACCTGAATAGATTGCTCTGGGCCGGTCAGATGACTTCCTCAGGAGGAGGAGTAATGAGGAGAGGTCACGGGATTACCGCTCCATCACTTTGTGTTTATAGAAGTCTTAAGGCAACTGCATAACAAATAGCACGGCGGCTATAGCTCAGTATAAATCTCACATGTCGCATTTAAGTTTGTCCATGCGTGTTTACAGTATGAACTCGAAAAGCGATGCCTGTCTCTTTTGTTCTGAATAAAGGAAAAGGGGGCTGGGGTTTGGTTTTCCTCTCTCGTTTCCAGCTCCATGGGTGTTGTGTTTGTGTTTATGTGTTTACATGTGGTATCACACCCTCAGGGAAAACTGTATAAGCTGAAAGGTCAGACAAGGTTACATCAGAGGCTCTTCATGGACACACTCTCACACACTTCCTCTCACACATTTACACTATGCATTGATGCCCCGATCCCAATGTGACGCTGAAAGTAACTTGCTAGCGGCATAATATGCCCTGCACCATTGGTCTGGGGGCTGATTTCCCTATAAATCCCAGAGTATAACCAGTTGAAGGATGACGCATCGATCTGACATGCAGTCGTCCTGCACCGCGGTGCTGATTGATGTGGCCTGGCGCCTGCCACTGCGAGTGTCTGCTCTGGTCTCTCGGCATCATGTCAAGGGGGGGATCTCAAAAAAGAGCTGAACAACTCGGGCATGCTTAGGAGGCTGAGGAGCAGCAGATGAAGGTCAGAGGAATGCAGTGTAAGGTGAGAAAAGGGCTAAAGGGGGGAGGATAAAGCACACAGGAGGATATGACAAGTGGATGGTAGTGGGCTGTCGAGAGAGCCTTACCGCTGCGAGATGATAGAGAACTGGCATGTGTGTGTGTGTGCGTGCGTGCATGAGTGTGTGTGTGGGAGAAGAAAGGCTAGGGGTGGATACTGATGAGTGTGGGGGAGAATGGGTGATGGGGAGTGGGGAACAGATTTGGGGTGGTCAGCCAGCTGAATCCTGGTGGGGAGTGGCAGGAGTAAGCTGGCACTGCGGAGGCGGGCATATGGAGGGCAGGTTGGCACTTTGGCTGCCATCGGAGCGTGCACCTGCCGACAATGGGACAGTCTGCCAAAAGGAAGGGAGGGAGCGGGGGCAGAAAGATGGAGAGAGATGGAGAGGGAGAGAGAGAGAGATATGGAGAGACAGGGGTGTGTTATGTATCTATGTGGCAGTGAAGAGGAGTTAAGGGCTATGTGGAAACGGTGTGCACTCATACAGTGAAGACGCACACCTGCACACTCACATGCACTCACACACACATACAGTACATAAAAACACTTATGCTCTCTAAAACCTCTAAACACATCCTTAGTGTAAAATAAACACTTCCTCCACTCGTACTTTTTTGTCTAAATCTTGCCGTCAGATGCACCAAGTGTGTCTCCTGGTAGAAGAACAAATAAACAGTCTTGATAATCAGGGTAACATTTAAACACCTCTCGACATACACTACAGCACACTCCCTAATTGGACTCAACTGTTTTGCTGCTAACTAGCTGCTAATTAGATCAGTGTATTCCTCTCGCTCCTGCTCTTTTTTCCTGTGTCATTATTTGAACAAAACGCTTCCGAGTGATTTACTTAAAAACTGCAGAGTACTACCACGTGTGTGGGAAGCGAGGAGACGGTGGTGTTTTTTGGTCATTATAACAGATGTCAGAGAATATTAACTGGACATATAGGATGCCCTGAGCTAAATGTGTTTGCTTTTTACATTTAAGCTTTTATTAATCAGTGTGATTGTGTGTTTTGGCTGCTCCGACACCGACACAGATGCGGCAGCCAAAGGCCAGTGCCCTCGTTAAGCCATTGTCAGAGAGGGTTTGTAACAGCCCACTGGAGCCCATCTGTATCTTAACACACACACATGCACGTGGACACACAAACAGATGAGTTCATCTGTGTGTCAGTGCAAGCATATACCTATTTTGCACCAACTTAGCCGGTACTAGTTTTTTTATGCTGGTTAATCTGTTAAAATAAGGCCATTGACTCCTCTCCCATTGTCAGTATAGAGAATGTTTTTTCTCCCAGCAAGTCATTTTCAGTGTCGCGAACTGAGAAGCTCTCTCACATCTCGGTCTTGTCAGTGTTGCATCTTGCAGGATACCAACAAAAGATCGCCGTTGCACTTTATTGATGTAAAAAGCAATGAGTACAAAAACGTTTGTGGGTATTATTTGCCAACACCTGGCAGTTCAATGCACGTCATTACTTCGGCTTCATCAGCATCTACACTGCGAAAAATGAAGTAGAAGAAAAAGAAATGAGCATGATCATGTCATGTTTCCATCATTGCTGATCAGCGCCTGAGCAGATAAAAACCTGTGTCTACTGCAGAGTCATTTGACCTGGGAGTGAATGCCAATTGTATCCATTCCCGGACAAAAGCCAGATGTTAGCAGGTGTTATTGGATTGCAGAAACAATATTTCCATAGTGAATGGTGTATATTATGTACATATTCTATATTTACTTTTTTATTTTGATTCTCCTGTCTACCTCATTCTGACTGTCTACTGCTGTAACAAATACATTTCCCTGGTGTGGGGATCAATAAAGTTTTCTTTTGACGAGTGGTTAAATATTGTTTATTATTATTATTTAATTTGTATGTAGATAAAACTGCATTATTACGTTTTCTTAACATATGATCATACATCAAGTGTATGTGTGAAGTTTTGCTTGCGTGAGTGCACTGTGTATATAGGTGGGTGTCCACAATTGAATGCACTGCCGGTGAACGCAAAGGGCATTGACTCCGTGCTCTGGTTTTTAGCCTTGGCTGTGGATACAGGTCTCTGGGCTGCCATGTTTCCCTCTGATCTGACTCTGCTCTTTCATCACGAAAAACACTGAGAGCAAGGCAGAGGGAGATGGAGAGGTTTAAAGGCTGGCAGCAACTCCATGGCCTTGAGGTGTTATCTCTGCCCCGCACTGTGTTGGAGAGAGGGTAGAGGGAGTGCAGAGAAGGGGATGGTGGGGTGGGGGGGTGGGGGGGGGGGGGGGGGGGGGGGGGGGGGGGGGGGGGGTGTTGTGAGAGTGATTGCAGTACGGCCCACTTATCTTTTTTTCTGCCTGTATGGAGCAGCATGGTTAACAGATGGTCTTGTTACCAGCAAAATGAAAATGAATGCAGTAAAATTTGCTTGTGTTAATTTCTTGTCCCCCAGGTGAGACCTTGAGCACTCGCACACACAGACAAGCGCACTCACATTCACACACACATACACTTTGCAGATGCACATGCATGCACACTCACTGACATGCGCTGCCTTGCCCTGCTGGCTTTAAACACACACCATCTGCACGCGGAGAAAGTGTGTCGGAGGAGCGTGAAGCGTGTGCTTGGCTTAAGGAATGTGTTTCCAATGTTCATAGCCACAGCTTATGTTGCTTTGGAATGTAAAGAGTGTTACCAAACACTTAATGTATCAGTCTTCGGTAACCCAGTCGTCCAAAGACAGTGGGTGTTCCGAGGGCAGGCAGACAGAGCTGAAAAGTGGGCTGAAGTGGCAATTAGAGGTAAAGGGAAGCAAGGGAATCTGTGCGAACAGGAGGGAGGAGATGGCATGTTCATCCGGAGATGAAGACTAAATCCTGTCATTCTCTCCTCGTCTTCCCTCCCTCCTTCCCCTGCTTGCTTAGCGGTGAGATGAGAGCTTCTGCTTTGTAACGTCTTCTTCTCCGTGTTTGTGTGTTTCAAGGATCTGGGCTAGTCCATAGCTTATCCCTCTGAGTGTGTGTGTTCTGCTGGGATAGAAGCGCTTTAGCCTCCCTTATCGTCTTACAGTAGGGTGCTCGCTATTCCGGTTTGAACCTGCAGGGAGAAAGAAAGTGATGGAGGGAGAGGAAAGGGTACCTGCTGTATTTATAGTCAGTTTAGTGTCAAAATCTTTACTGTTATTTGGAGCCATTCAGAGAAATGACCAGTTTTTCCTTGTAAGATCAGTGGCTTTACAGCAGTGGGACACAGTGATTGATGCCAGAGCTCAAAAAGCACAATGGAGGAATGACATCATTGTCGCTTTCTGTGTATGGTAGACTCAATCAGCCAAGTTAATTCAGTGCCTCACAGGGGCAGAGAGAGAGAGAGAGAGAGAGAGAGAGAGCTGGCACGATTAAAAGACGACTGCACTGACAGGGAGGGAGACACACCGCAGCTAATAGGCCTTCAATGATGAGACAAGAGGTGGATAAGGAGGGAGAGAAAGTCATTGTCGTCACTACACTCAACATCACAGCGAGTGCAGTGTATTATAAATAGAAGGCGTCAGGGTCGGGATCTCGTCATAAAGACAGATTCTAGGTTTAGTAGCAGGATGACACCTTTGTCATGAATGAAGTTTGATTCCTTTAACAAACATTGGCTGTATTTATATTTTTATACATTTGTTTGTTAAATTATTTATGAGAGAGGCTTGTTGTTGTGATTTAACTGTTAGGTTTTAATTTCTTTACTTGATGCTGTCTACTCCTGCAGTTTACTTGTGATACTCCATGCACAGTGCATTGGCTGCAAGCTATTTTTTTTTTTGTTTGATTCCCATAGGGAGTGGTAAAGCATGGTAAAGCGGAAATGTGTGGGCATTGATGGTACTGCAGCATGTTTTAAATAAACCCCAAAATGACATATGTTACATTCATATGTATGTATAACACGCACACTTATACATGCTAGTGTGTCTGTGCTGTCAATGGCAAGCCACCCACTCTACCCTTGGATGTGAATGAAATGAGTCATATGTGCGCTGCGGACACTTCACACACACAACACGCAGAACACATATGTTCACCTTATGTACGCAACACTCCTACATACATTACGCAGACCAACTTCCCGCCCAGTTTCTCTGTTAACTCTCACACATCAGTGGAGGAAATAAACAACTCCCATTTCATTGACACATAAGATCTTCCCCACCTCCAGTTGCTTTTTAACCAGTGTGGTAGGTTGCAGGTCTCGGCAGAGTCCTTGATGTGTGCAGAAGAGTGGTGATGAGCTTAATGCAGTCTGTCTGTGTCCCGGACGTGACCGCCATATTAATATAGCACTAATACAACGCTCTGTCTGCTCCATGCTAATCACCTCCACACTCATTCTCACGCTCTCTCTCTCGTATATAGTCTATTGTTATGAGACATGGAGGTGAGAGAGGACAGACTTCTGGTTCAATTCAACCTGCTCATTGTATCATGCAGATGGATGTTTAGTGCATTTTTTATTATTAGTAATCAGTTGTCATCTGTAATGATGGGCCAAGAGCACCTTGATTGAAAATACCAATTTGGCCTAAACACTTGTGAGGCCTTGACATTTGGTTCCACCTTCACGAAACCCTCTCAACCGTCACCCCGTCCACACACACACAACCGCATCTCAGGCTGTTTGGATAAACAAGGCCACTTCAAAGCCGCCCAGCTTTTGTGCCAACAGGCCCGAGAGGACGAGAGGGAGGGAGGGAGGGAGGGACTGTTTGGGGAGATGTGTAAGCGCTGCTGCTATTAATGGCCTAATAATGTATTTGGCTGTTTTGGCAGTTGTGAAAAGGGTGAAGGGGGGCAGAGGGTAGAGGGAGAGGGGTTGACAGCATGTCACGGCTGGTTAAAAGCAAGCTGGGAGAAGAGAGCAGGGCCTTGTTTGTTGGTCTAAATGCTGTAAATAACATCAGAGAGCACAGCTAAATGGAAATCAATGCAATTACCCTATTAGCATGGGTTTGAACTCGCACTGCCTGCTGCTACATCCCTCCCTCCCTCCCTCACTTTCTCCATTTCACTCTACATCATAATATATTGTGTGTTTGTTGGCATGTCTGATGTAAAATGAATAAGAATCAGCACTTAATAACACAACAGTTGGTGTATGTTAGGACCGGTCGAGTGGGCACGCCGGGTCATCCCTGGTAACTCCACTGCAGCCATAATGACTCTGTTTAGACTCCCATCACCCCTATTTGAAAACCTAACTATTGCATGGGGAGATTATACTGTTAAGTGTTAAGCCATAATTAGATAAATAATTGGTTTGACCATCATTGTCCCTCTGCCATCTGCTTTATGTGTGTGTGTTCAGGGTGTGGGTGTTGGTGAGAGGGTGGAGGAGTGAGTGGGTGTAAGAGGGCAGGGATAATGGAAAAGATCCCAGGGTTATTATGGGTTATGTTCAGACTGAAGAAACAGCAAATCACAAAATATGTAAAGTCTCTTCCCATTACTGTGCAGAATTAATCTGTTGTATCGCTCCATCAGGAGGAGTTGGATTTATGACCTATACTGCAGCCAGCCACCAGGGGGTGAGCGAGATGCTTTGGCTTCACTTTTGGGGAGCAGCCATGCTGTCCATCTTTAAATTCAGTCTATGGTTGCAACCTGCATGGATTGCCATGCTGTGTCCTTGTATTAGATTGGACGCATTTGTATGTGTTAAAATACACTGCTGTTGGGTGCACATGTGTTCATCTGTACTGATACCTTTATTTATTTTACTCACACACTTACTGTATATCCTCAATCAAGTTTCGTCTTCTCCTCCCTTTAGTTTCTCTTTTTCTGATCTAAGCTTGACCATACAATCATGCTCTGTAACCTCCCATTGGGCCTTCACCCCTCTCTTCTTCTTGCTGTCTTTCTTTGTCAGTGTGTAAAAAAGTTCTTCTGGCACATCTGCCCACTGCTTGAGGAGAACTCAACAAAGAGAGTGATGTTGGAACAATTTAATCTACTTAGCCGCTGAGATATCATCATTAAGATTCAGGTCTTAACTAACTCCTGCTGCAGTTGGAACTGAACCTGCATCGTGATCAAAATGTACAGTGGAATTTAAACCAGAGGTACAGTAAGTGTAGAGGTGTTAGCAATTATATGAGTACATATCTGTTTTGTGCTCGTTTATATTTATATGTGTTTGCACCGGTTTGCATGAAGGCACAGTGCATAGTGGGTTAAGAGGGTCGATGTGCTCTCAACTGACAGCTAACAATTAGCCGCCGCCAGCATGGCTAATAGAGGAGTGTACATTGTTAATTATGTCAGAGCAGAGAGGTGGGAAGGTGGAATGCATTTGGATAACAGGAGGAGTGATATAACAGCAGGCTTTTAAATTCCTTGGTTTTTGTATGTTTAGTGAAGTGTGTGTGTGTGTAGATGTGTGCGTCCACTCAGATACAGAGGTCTGTCGAACATTCATACGGACAAAATACACTCTCTCTCTCACACACACACACACACACACACACACACACACACACACACACACAGAGTGAGAGGCTTGAGAGACAGAGGGTATGTCTAAGTAGTGCGCTCGTGCCTGGTTTTCCAGATCAATGATGTGTGGCTAGGTGATCGATGTGAGGGCTTAGCGGAGTGGAGAGAGCTAATGGGCAGGTCAGTGGCTCAGACACATCCTGGTTCCCCATGCCTATTACCACTATGTCTGTTAATAGGCTTCACCACACATCCCCTGTTGCTCACACACCCACACACACAAACGCCCAGGTAGTAGAAACATAGCGAGGAGGAACACAATCCACAAACCTCCCCGCTTTAACCCACATTGCTTCCACATATCTCTTTTATTCTTTACTTTTAATATTTTCACGTTCTTTTCTGAGGCCTTTGCACTGTTTTCAGCTTTGAAGCCAGACCAGACCATGGGGGGGGGGGGCAGACCATGCACCACATGGAGCCGGACCATGTGGTGCATGTGCTGCATGTCTATGTCTGTAAATAAGCGTAGTGAGGGAGAAAAACAGCATATTTACAGTAACGTGAAGTAAATGTGAAAGATAATTCTATTCAACCCTCGACACATCTCCTCACAGTCTATTCTCGCACAAGCAAATCTGAAGACAACCCATCCCCTGCATCTCTAATAGGCTGGAGGATGTATGTGTTTCTTGTGATTGGTCCTGTTAAGCTGCCAGTCAAAAACTGTGCGGCGTAGTGTTTGGCTCTGACGCTGTGGTCTGGGTTAAAGGGTCAGGCAAGCAGCACACTGCTCAGTCTGTTTTACTAATTTGACTGTATATGTTAGTTTAATAATTCTAGGTTTTTGCAGGTTTACAGAATATATTATGTGACCTTTCTATGTGTTTTTGTTTGGTTTTTTGGTCACATGAAACATGCTGCGTAAAAGAACTGTTTAAGTAGCTGTATGAGAGGTCTTTTTCTAAATTCATGGGCAGAGCCTACAATGTACTTCGGTGTTTATTTGGTCTCAGCTACATGGTTTGATTAGGGATTTTCTTGTGTATCTCTGAAAATGAAGTACACAACATTTTAAGGTTTGTTTAGATGCAGTTTGTTGCAGGGACATGTATTAAATTGCATTAACTTGTAAATCCATGCCCAATAAACTAGTATGTAAAGACATTATCTTTAAAAATGGAAAAGCTGTGCACAGCTGTGTTGCAACAGTGATGACAGCATATCAGTCAGCGAGGTAAAAACCAAAACAGGGCATCACTCTTCCTTGTTATTTCTCCTTTCCTTTCCTCAAATTATCCTTTCCTCTGTCTCCTTCTTGCTTAAACTGTCACTTTGCGTAGCCCCTCGTCTTGCCTTCTGTGTGTCGTCTGATCTGCATGTTAATTACTTCTATCACCTTAATTTCATATCTGCCTGTGAAGAACGTGGAGCACACACCCAAGAGGTACGGTACATGCCCTGCAGCCCTCACTCAGTCATGCACATAAGCACATGCAGCCTCTTGGTTTGCTTCAGAATTATTAAGTGTTAGAGGTACAAGTCAAAACAGTGGGGGAGATTAAACAAGGTCAGGGAGGGAGCAGCTTTGCCTTTGCCATAGCTTGTCTCCCCATGGCAAGGCTCAGAGATCTGCCACTTGTCATCCACATAACAGAAGCGAAACAGGGTGTGTGTGTGTGTGTGTGTGTGTGTGTGTGTGTGTTTGTGTGTTTGTGTGTGTGTGTGTGTGTGTGTGTGTGTGTAAAGGGGTGTGTGTGTGTCTGTGCATGGTTTATCTTTGAGAGGATTGCGGGAGTTCAACATGGGAGGTGAATGAGCCATTTTTGAGTGTGAGGAAAGTGTATGCTCTCACATTCCCGGGCAGTTCATCTGCCAGACCCTCCTCAACATCACTATATATATATCGTACTAGAATGCATCATAAGTGTATGTGTAGTCAAATGCAGTGTTTGCATGATATAGACACAAGTTTCAACCAAACTTGTACACAGCGGTTTACTGTGTAGAGCAGCAGTGAGTTGTGACCTTTTAAGATGAGCAATTCCATCATAGGTTTATCAATGCACTTTTATTAAACACACACACACACACTCGCTCCCCTTCTCAGCCATGCAACAAGGCTGTGTCTCTTGTGGCTGATAGATTGTAATGAATGTAACAGCAGTCAGATCCTTCAAAAGCCTCTCAAAAGCTTAAGCCCCTTTATTAAATTAAGCTAACGATGCCTAAGGCCAGGTCCGCTGCAGAGAAAGAGGGGAGAGGAGAGAGAGAGACAGAGAGAGAAAGTGAGAGACGGAGGGAGGTTCTACATAAGGAAGTAAAGGCTGCAGAGATAAGGAGGAGGAGGAGGCAATGTTAAGAGCAAGAATGTGAAATGTGTAAGTGTGTATGTGGAGGGGTTGTTCATTATCAAAAGGAAGAGGCATGAGGAGGTACAGAGGGATGGCTGGAAAGAGGACATGAGGAGGAGCGGAGGAATACCCTGAAGACTCCCTCAGTTGTACAGTAGTGCACCTGCAGCTGAGAGGAGGACTAGTAATTAGGTAAAGACTCATTGTGGGAGATACAAAGTGCAGCAGTGTGTTTTTGAAAGTGTGTGTGAACGTGTGCCAGAAACCGGTGATGAAAAACATAAATGTTTAATATCTCTAATACAGTTTGTAATGGGGCAATCATTTTTATTCTTTTTAAGATCTTTTTGGACCTTTATTGATTCTATGCGTGAAATCGTGGGTTAAGGCCCCATTTTAAAAAAATCTCTTTAGTTCATATATGTTCATTACATTGTGATAAAAAGCTGAATCTTTGTTGTCATTTACAATGGATGAAAGAAAGTAATGAGGTGATAAAAACACATGTATTGAGGCAATTGTTGATCATGTATTTCTGAACATGTTTTCCCCTGTACTGCACATTAGTGAGTTTGTTTGTTGTCGTGCTGCTCTTGAGGCATAGCAATAGTCACAACAAATCCATCAGTCTATTTAATTGAAAAATAATAATCTTATTTTTTCTCAGTATTCCTGTCACTCCACAGATGAATGCAGCCATGCTGAGGGATTCTGTGCCTATTAAAGACCAGAACATATTTGTGAATATCATTGTGATGCACGAGATGTGACTGTGTACTATTGCTAAAGACTTATCTTTAATAGCAATGACTAATTGCCAGAAATGACTAATAAGTCAAATAGTGATTAGCGATGAAAACCATAAAAATGAGTAATTGACTGAAGATTTCTGAGTCAACTAAGACGTTTTAATACTCTAAGGACTTATGATTTGAGGAATTGAACAGAAGGGGGATCCTCGCAGCGATGTGTGTGGGAGCAGCATGTGTATAGACATCATGGTGGATCGAAAGCGGAGGACGCTTCATCGTTAGTCAGGATACCCTGTCTGCTAACTCTCGCTCTCTCTCAGGTCAAACAGAGGTGAGGAGGCTGCTATCACATGTATTATATATTCACTCACATGCAGGAAGGAGGGCGATGTAATGGGGTGCAGCGTGTGTGCGTCAGGGTCGTGTTTCCCTGCTCTGCTCTGCCGTGGCTCCTGTTAGCATGGAGGAGTGGGTATGTGGCAGGAGAGACACACAAAACATAATTAGGCTCGCATTTGATCCTGTGCATCACAGCAATTAGCAGCACACACAGCACAATGTGAGTGAGAGAGAGAGAGACCTCATCCCACTTCCATCAACCCCCACCCCAGCCATCACCTGCTTAATCCGTGTTTTCATCCTAGGCTTTGAGAGAACAACCCTGTCTTTGCTGCTTACAAGTGTGGCTTTGATTTTACAGCCAGTGCAGTCGCTGGTATCTAATCCACAGTAAAACCATTGATAAGCCAGACAGGGAGAGAGGTTGTCAACTGAGGCTTCTCAGTGCTTTTGGTAGGTGGCTGTCCCCTTGTGGACACTTGATGGAATTACTCTCACATTTGTTTTACCTACTGTATGGTCATGCATATTAGTAATTATCAAAACATTTACATTAAGTACTTTGACATCTGCTGATTATTGAAAAAAAATTGATTAAAGTTTAAGATTAATTCGATTTAGATATTCCCCAGTATTAACGATAAGCCATTCAACCTTTACGATCTTATAGAAGCCCAGCTGGTTCACAACTGATCTTCTGAATGAATAGTCGTATAATATGCATATAATTCATATGTGTGTAATAATATGCAGAGAGGTTGGTGTTACAGATTGCTGAAGAGAAAGACACTACAAGTGATCGAGGATTAAATATGTTCATTTTGCATCGTAGCATCACAAACCTGTAAATAATGTGGATAAAATGACTTTACTCACACTTTATTCAGTTTTTAATATTATTAATATAAAATATTATTAGATTTAATAAGATATTGATAAAGTAAACATCACAAATTATGCATCTTTTTCTTTTCTACAAAAACACAAAATACAATTGTTCTGTTTAAGTCATTACGGTAATTAATTTATGTAATTTCGTCACATATTTTCATAATTGAGGAAGGAAGTGACTCTGTCCATCCTGGTCAGGGATGTGTGTGTGTGGGGGGGGGGGTCATTCTTTATCCCATTTGGGGGACAATGCGGGGTCAGCCCTCTGGACTGGAGGCGTGACGGGGTGGAGACAGGGGGGTTGGGGGGGTTGGGAGCAGGTGCTTCTACCCCCCGCCCCCTCTGGCGTGTGCGCGTGTTCGTGTGTGTGTGTGTGTGCGTGCGTGCGCGAGTGTGTGTGTGTGTGTGTGTGTGTGTGTGTGTGTCCGGCCCCAGTCGGAGAGGAAGCCCCACCTCCTGGCTCCCAGCAGCAGCAGCCGGCCGCCTCTCTCCTCCTCTCCCCGGCTCTGCGCTCCGCTCCGTCCCTGTGGCCACGCCAGGCGTCGGTCGGAGGTTCCTGCGTGACGACAAGACAGAAAGTGCGGAGTCTGCGTTCTCGACGCGAGGGATGGATCCGCGTCTTCGCCGCTGACGGAAGGAGGATTTTTCTTACTAATTCATAAACACTGGAATAGCCCGTACTTGTTTTTGCGGTGAGTGGTTGTGAGTCTGCGTGTAGTTGTGTTCTCAGACCCGGAGGTTGTTCGTGTGAACGAGCGAGCGCACAGCGAGGGTTCATTGTGTTGAGGAAGTCGCTCCGATGTCGAGGAAACGGCTGCTTGTTATTTTTGCATCTTGTTTTTATTGTCGTCTTTTATGATTCGAGGGTCTGGTGCCGTGTGTGCGCGTGAAAGACAAAAAGAGTCCGTTCAACAGAGAGCTGGCGATTTAAGCGCTTTCCTTTCATCATCCAGTGTTAATGTGTCATTTTGTTTGAAGGATTTTCACATAATCGTGTTTTAAAATGCAGATTAGCTTGAAGGAGTGAAAGGAATTGCGGCGGGCGACCCCCTCCCCATTTTCAAATGAACTTCTTGTAACATTGTTACCGGTGCGCTGTTGTGATTATTATGTAAAGCGCAGCCCGGAGGCTTTTCTGTGTAAAGCCATTTACGTTCACTGGAGGCCCTTTAACGAATAATTGTATTATTGGCTTTACTTGTCTGCTAATTCTCAGTCGGTAAGTCACGCTGGCTCCATTAACATCACTGGAGCGTCTGGTCGGGGCTGACGCCGGCGAGCTGTCCCCTGAACGCACCATTCTCTCCCTATCAGTGTGTGTGTGACTGCAACAGTGACACATGTTGACCATTTGGTGCTCCCGGGTTAAGGGTTTGACCCTGTGTGTGTGTGTGCGCGCGCGCGCGTGGCAGGTGGACCGTGTTGAATCACTTCCCACGCGCTCCTTCACTTCTCTTTAACTGCAGGCGAGTGCAGCAGCTTCCGAGTAAGCGCGCGCGCACACACACACACACACACGGTGTGTGTGCGCGCGCCATGGCTTCAGAGGACATTGATTTCCTGGAGAGTCGCTCTAACCTCAGTTACTACGTGTCTAACCTTAACCTAAGTTTAACCATAAGTTAACCTGAAAACACACTTTAAGCCTTAAATTCAATAATTTGAGTTTTGGGGATTTGCTTTTGTCAAGTTGTTGCTAAAATGAGACTGTAAACAGAATGAGGTCCCCGAAGTAATACTTGGACAACACAAACAGTCGTGTCTCCAGAGGACATCACAACCTGAACTATAGTTACTTGCCTGACCCTATAAACCCAACTTTAAAACCTGTCTTCACCTTATGTTAATAATTTATGTAATGGGGACTTGTTTTTTTTGGCCCCATATGGAAGACGAGACCCCATAATGTGACTTTGTTGAGAACTAGGTCTCCACAACATGAGTAATACCTGGAGCACAAACACACAGGCGCACTACAAACACAGCAATGAAGCAACAGGCTTTTCTGAACACACTGAGTTTATCTGCAGCCAGAAGGAGCCTTCTTGTGTGTTTTAGCTGCTGCTGATAAGGTTAGTAATAAATACACAGGCACTGAATAAGAGCCTCCTGTAATAGTGACACTGTCCCCTGGTGTCTTTAACAGCCACTGACTGGTGCTGGCGATGGGCCCCTGTCAGGCTTGTAACATACCTGCATGGTGTCTTTTTGATCATGTACACCTCACACAGATTACAGTCTTCTCACACACGACCCAGAACTGGCCAGGTACAGACAAACACACGATGTGGACATTCACACGTAATGAGGCGACACATTTATTTTCGTGAGTTGACAATGCAAGACAATGGGGTATGTCATTGTCCTATTTCACCATATGTAGGGTCAAGCTTGTTTGCTGCTCAACAACAGAAATCATCCTGACAAGCTTTCTGGAGAATAGTTTATTTTTATAGAAATATTTATCTCTCCATGTGACCAAGTGTCTATTTTCAAGGTGCCCTGAGTTTAAAACATGATATGGTGTAGATATGTGAATTTGTTGAAGGATTAAATATTTGTTCATAGGGCATTTTGAGCAGTTTTGATCTTTATCTCAAGCACAGTTGAGCTAAATGAAAAACAACCCTGACACATGGAACGTGTACTCTAGTCGTCAGTGATGAGGATCTTGATCCAGATTAAGCCTCTGAGGCGATGAGCACTGAGTGCTCTCTGTTGTGCTTTATCTTCAGTTGAGGTCAAAGAAAAGCTTGAACTGTCACCTCCACCGCTGATGGCGGCCAGTGTTCCTGCTGCACTGTTAACCCTTTGATGCAGGTCAACCCCCACACTCAACGCTCAACACTCAACCCGACATTTGACCTGTTCATATTAGGCTGCTGTCACAAGATCTCTGATTTCTTGCGTTTCAGCTTTATGTGTCCCTTAACCAATCATAATGCAAGAATATTGGCTCATTTAACCTTTTACAAATATCATACTGATGTAAACATTCTTTTGTACACCTTCAGAAAACATTTAGAGAATAGATTAGTTGTGTTTTTCCTCTTATAAAATTTCAAACTAGCTTCTATTCTTGGGTTTAGTCTTTATTTAGGATTCTCAGATTTTTTTATTGAGATCACAAATTATTTGTTGATTTCCTGATAGTGAAATCTGGAGTGGAGGCTTTATGTTTATGTCCGGGATTTCCTAGCTTGATTCCATGCAAGAGAATTACCAGTGCTGTCACAGTGTCAAGGCTTCCTAGAACAGAGAGGCTTGCCATTTTAAAATTCTACAAAGTCTGTGTTTTAGAACTGCAGGCATGTCAAGGATCTGCCGGATTTGGATCACTCACTTGTTGAGATGTGAGCTTGAAGTCATTCTGACTCATGGTATGGATGTTGACTTGAACAGGAGCCACACAGAAATCATGTAAGAAGCATGTGTCAAAGTAATGGAAGTGAATTTAGATGAAGTTTGTGAAGCTGGGCATATGCATTCTGTGCATTTCTGCAAACTTGGGAGCTGCAGATGCACAGTTTGGATATGTGGTGTTTGAGAATAGAATTATTGACTCCACAAGAAAAATCCAGCATTTCCAGCATCTTTGTCTTGAACAAGTTCTAGATGAAGGCAGTGTGATTCTTAACTGCCATTAAATCCACCCTTATTTAGTCAAATTGTGATTTTGATGGCATAGACAACAGTGTAGAGTGTATGGTAATGCACAATATTGTTAAGTGGCAACAGGTAGTAAATCACATGCTCAGTGCACACATTTTCTGTGTGGTTTACCCTCAAAGGAGACATCCACTCTGTCTCCTGAATCGAAGAGAACACACAATTGCTAAAAGTATATTTCTCCAAATTGCTTTGATACATTTAGACGTTCTTGCTTAAATTTGAATTCTTATTGAATTCTTAACCTAGTAAAAAAAACTTGTTGTTTTTGATCTGTCCACCAGATTTCTTGAAAGGACAGTTTTCTGGAGAAACAGATTAAAGTAAGAGGAATAAACATAGAAGCAATAAAAACTGCGAGTTAGCTTATTCGAGGTTTATCCTCCCTCGTCAGATTTACACGTGTCTTATGTGTCAGCACATGATAAGAGTTTAAGATTACTTATGCAAATCTTTCTCTCGGGAACAGAATTTCTCGCTTTTGATCCATCTTTTTCTGTGTGTTTTCTTTTTTTAAAGTTGTGGAACCTCTTGTTCTGCTATAGCACCTATACGGGGTTGGCATGTTTTCAGGTGTCGTCGTGCTGTTGTCGTGCCGTGGTAGCCTGCAGTGCTGTGGGTGTCTGGGGGCTAGACAGCAGCTGTGTTGAGCAGAGTGTTGGTGACAGTTTGTCTGTGGCAACAGCACCTGGCTCTGTTTAGAGAGTGATTAGGAGAGTCCCAAGCAGCTCCCCATACTGTTTACACAAGGAGCCTGGAGTTAAAGGTGACCCACTTTGCATTTCCTTATCAACAGCCCACATTGATAGCTTTGAATAGCACAGACTGTAGAGAGGCCTTTGCATGGGTTTACATAGGTCCCTATTAGAGAGAATGGGATGCGTTTAAATGGGCGAGGCTTGGATTTGACTTGCATTACAACAATGTCCTGAGGTGGTATGAAAATGTGGCCACGCACACCGCTGTTCTTGTGTGTCAGCAGGGTTTGTTGTCTGGTCTGACCTGTGTGTCCCCTCCGTCTGCCTCGGTCTCTCCCTCCCCTTTGTCTTTATCTCGCTTTTCTGTCCTCCTGTCTCCCTAGTTGTAACTCCCTCCATGTGTCGGTTTGGTGGTAAGCCCTGTTTGACGACTTCTCCCCTCAGGATGGACAGAATAGGTGTGAGTGATTGTGTGTGTCTAAGCCTCCCCTGCGGTGTGTAAAAACTGGTAGCAGAGGTAAGCTGTAAATGTGATGACGGGTGAAGACAGCTGAACAAACAGGTCATAAAGTATTCATCTGCAGGGAAGACGGACAGTTGGGTGGACATACAGATGGATTCACAGACAGGGGAAAATGTTGCAGAGAAGTAGATGTCTGCTGAACTGAAAACTCTTGACTTTTGTTCTCAGGCCTACAGCGTTTTGCTCCATATTTAACTGATAAAGCTGCTTTTCACTTTGCGTGTGTGTGTTTGCTCTCTGTGTGTGTGAGTGAGAGCAAGCCTTACCTGCTCTGTAAGCTGTACCTGTTTAGACTCTTGTCCCTGCGTTACCTAGCATTGCCATTAAACAGTACTGAATTCATTACAACCAGATATTTGGTATGTGTGCGTGTGTACGTACTTCTTTGTGAGGACCATTTAGAGTCAGGACTGTATAGAGTGAGGGCATTTTGGCCTTTCCTTACTTTTCCAAGGGTTAAGACTTGCTTTTAGTGTTACAATTAGGTTTATGTTTGGATTAGGATGAGAGTTGTGTAGCCATTTAGTTGTGATGTTCGGGGTTAGGGTCTATGGGATGCTTTATACAAAATAGAAGAGCACTAAGTAGAGCGCTTACCTCCGCCAAGGCCCAACAGTCCCCTTATTTTATTTGGATCTGCACCAAATTGCAAATACTTATAAATATCTGTCCCCTTAACATGCCTGATTGGTTTCAAGATCAAGATTTAAGAACTGTTCTCTCAGAAATTAATGAAAATGTAGAACAATGTCCTGTCTCACAATCTCAAAGAAAGTGAAAAATAAATTCCTGGATTTGCCTTCACGTCCCAATCTGCACAGCAACATTTTCCCTGAACCGTTTTGAAATCCATCCAAAATAGATTTTGCATAATATTGGCAACTAACAGACAAACAGCCAAAACACAACCTCCGTGGTGAAGAGTTTCCTCACTATGACTGAAGTAAAGGAAGCCTGGCAAACATTCTTTACCTCTGACAGAGGCATTTATGGATATAGACAATAATTGCAACTGCAATAAAACTCTTTAGAAACTGCATCAAATACTGGACTGGTGTCTAATAATTGCAGAAGGAGGTTGTGGAGTAAGTATGTAAACAAGGGCTGGTCCTACATAAAAACTGCATTCAAAATCAGACGGTTATTCCAGTTAGTCTCTGTACACCTGCTGGATTACAGAAAGTGAATTAATTTTTTTCCTCTTAATTTAGCTCAATTTTATCTGTGTTAGTATCGCTGATTGTACACAGTTCATTACTGTCCTTGGTTTTTCTCGATTTTCATTCACCAAACACGTTAAAGTGACTAATAATAAGAGCTGGTCGACGCATTTTCTCTTTCTTTGTATTGCTGAGTCCCATGCTTCAAGGCCCGATTCTCAGAACTGCGCTGGATACACGCTCTGGAAGCCAGTGTGACTTCATTTAGCAGCACGGCGCTCTGCACTGGAGTAATCGCCAGCAAGTTTTTCACAATGTTAACTCTATTTGTATTCTCAATCTCCACTTTTGATTAAATTATCTGAGAGAAAAAAACATCCTATTCACTCAAGTCAGTCTTGCTACATTTACCAGACCAAAGCATGTTCTAGATATCTTTAGATTGTGTGTGTGTGTGTAGCTGATGTTTGCCGCTGTAGTTGTCATACCGCAGGGCCTGATAAGCTCTGGCCAAACAAACACAACACAGGCAACATGAGAGCAGCAGATAAGCGAATCATACACACACTCTGTTCACTCCATGCTTGACTATTGCCCTCACCAAATAGGACCTCTTTCATTCAGAATTTTTGTGTTGCGTGTGTGTCAGCACGTATCGTAAAGTGTACGTCTGAGTCTTTGTGCATTTTCTAGTCATCCTCTCACTGTATAAGCCAGCATTGTGCTAAAGGCTACTCTTCAACAAAGCCCTTTTCTTTTGCTATCACATCATCATCTCTCTCTTTGCCTCTATCTGTGTCTGCTTCTGTCTCTCAGAAGACGTCTGCCTCTCTCGCTTCCTCCGTTTCCCTTTCTCTCTCTCTCTGAGATATCTGCTTCATCAGCTGACTGTCATATTGTGTGTGTCTGTTTGTTAGCGTGCCTCCTTGTGTATGAGAGCAAGGTCAGATATGTGCCTGAAGACGTGAAGTGGGTCTTGTGGCCATTTCTTTTAATCAGCTCATGGACGGAGCTGCGGGCCTGTGTCGGCGGAGGCCACAGATGTTGTGTCAGAAAGTGCTCTTACAGGAGATCTCGTTTTTATCTGGCTGGTATTTGCATAACTAGTATCCATCTTGGGCACTGGTCCATTTTTATTTCTGTTTATCTCGGTTTCACATCTTCCACGTGTTGTCTCTTATCTCTGTTTCAGATCAACCATATATGTTTCCCCTTTGCACTGCAACTGACTGACACTACGTGGTAATTCAATAAATCGAATTTTAGGCTTTTTTCACAGCTGTAGGGAAATCGTTTTTGATTTTTGTGTTGTAGATACTAGACAAGTAGGGTTGCAACTAGCAAATCTCTTCATTATTGATTTATCTGCAGATTATCATTATTTTTTCAATCCTAAAGCCTAAAGCCATGTCTCCTAACATATTGTGTCAAAGACCAACACCCAACAGTATTTAGTTAACTCTCATATATGAAAAAGAGAAGGAGCGGATCCTCATATTTGAGAAGCTGAAATCTGAAAATGAGACTTTTTTAAAATAATTGACTCAAACCAATCAATTGACTGTCCAAATAGTTGTTGATTGTTCGATCCATTGATTGATTAATCATTTCAGTTATACTCTTAAACCCAGATCATCTGAAACCTGCTGCAACTGTACATCTTTTATCTCTATATTCAATATATTTCCTGCCTTGACTTAGAGGCAGAAGTTTAGGGTTTGTCCTTTTCAAGGATGGTTGAGTGATTCATCGTGGGGTTTTTTTTGTAATGGCACAGATTCCACTATTAGCACTTTATTTTGACAGTTTTGACCCTCAACAATGCTATATAATAATTTTCAATGAGCCTCTATTCAGCCTTTGTGTCTACTCGCTGAGATGTGTGGCCATGGCGACAGAGGGTTGTCTCCTGCTCACCCAGAGGAAAAGAGCCTCACTCATCAGACTGAACAACATCCACTCATTCAGACATGTACGAGCAGGAGCACACACTCATTATACCAATTACTAGATTTCAACAGGGCAACTCACAGCAACCGGACCCTGCAATGGAAAGTCAAGTCAAGTGTGTGCGTGTGTGTGTATCTGCATGCATGTGCGATGAGGTCTGTTGGGAGTCGGGAGCCATGCAGAGCACTTGGAGTGCTAATTAGGCAACCACAACCCAGCAGAGTACATCACAGAGAGAATAGAGGGGAGAGAGAGGATGAAGAAAGGAGTGTGTGGGGAAGCCGGCAAAAAACAGCGCTCATCTCCTGAGGTGGCTTGCGGAGTGAGAGATGAGGAGGGAAGAAAGGAGGATGTTGAAAGACGATAACCACTGAAATATGTTACATGTAGTGATGTCTACAGGCGCGGAGAGTTTTACAGAACAATAGGGTTTATCTGGCTGTGTGGGACATGACATGCAAGCTGTCTGTGTGTATATACACGTTGGTGTGGCTGAAGGTTCCCCAAATAGTGTCACAGGTGCAGAAACCATGATAAGCTCCATGGCAGCTCCTCCTTTGTATGTGTCCCTTCTTCTATTTGTGTTTTGAGTTCACGTGAAGTCTCCAACATCTGTCAAACCTCTCTGAGAGCAACCCTGCCGCGTTTTCCTGTATCTCTGTAGCAGGTGATTAAAAGAGAGAGTCGGCGATGATGGTGATGAGGATGATGATAATGAGTCAGAGTTTTTTCCTCTGCCAGTGGAACAGCTGGGCTGGGGCTGAGGCTGGCCCTCACATCAGGGGAGTGGCAAGGCTGCTTCCCCCTCAGCGAGAGGCTACAGAGGGGCACAGCCACACAGACAGCAACTTGACTCCTGGGGCATGGACCACAAAGAGCCAGAGACGCAGACAGACGGCACTTACGTATGTCTGTTTGTGTGACTGTGTGTGTCACACACTACCAAGCAGCATTGTGAAGCGTAACCAGACTGTTCTGTCGTACGCCCACACCGGTGTCTCCGAGAACACAACCACACACTCGCCAGATGACACACACACAACCCAAGCAACCATGACCACAGTCGCTATGTAATTAACAGACATAGGAAATGGCGCTGCTGGGCTGAGGGAGTCGGATGCAGGAATGAAGGGAGTAGAGAAAATCATCTTGGCTCGTGCCTACCCTCAAGACACGTGTGTGTGTGTGTGTGTGTGTGTGTGTGTGTGTGTGTGTGTGTGTGTGTGTGTGTGTGTGTGTGTGTGTGTGTGTTGAAAGAGAGCAAGGTGAAGAGAGGGGGAGAGCAATGCCGGCTGGTCTTTTGAAATCTCAGTGTTTTTGTTGCAAGCTGCTGGCAGGAAGGTTTGAGATCGAGTGAAAGAGAGGAAGAGAAGTGGGAGGTGAGGGATGAATAATAAGGTGTGCGCTCACATGCACACCCACATACAGTCGTATCATTTAAAGCCGCTCAAGGTAAAACAGGAAGACTGCTCTCTTTGCTCTGTGTGTGTGTGTTGTGTTGTGTGTATTCAAGACAGTGAGAGTGAGCCAGGTCAGAGGGAGATGTACTCTGTTCTCAGCTGTAGCTCTATAATGGAGGCCTGCTGTATAATGACAGCTCAGACAGTGGCAATACTGTGTGTAGGTGTCTCAGCTTTTTCATTGATCTGTGTCTCTTTGTCTCCCCTTTCTTGTTCCCTCCTTTAGTCTTTCTGCTCCCTCGTTCTTCAGTGGAATTGTTCACTTTGATTCCTCAGCTCTGCAGCCATAGTGCTGCCGTTTCAGGGTTTCTCTGATATTAAATTTTCTCTTAGGTATGGCGTAAAAAGCATGTGCACAGGCATGAGCTCGCAGGTGTGCACACACACACACACACACACACACACACACATACAAGCACACATACAAGCACACATGCACGCACACATGCACACATGCATGCACACACACATCTTATTCTACAGTGCCTCAGGGTAGATTGCTCTGACATCTCATCTCGGAAGTCAAACAAACTTGGAACTACCCGAGCAGGTTTATCCTGCTGTGATCCTGGATAGTGTGTGTGTGTGTGTGTGTGTGTGTGTGTGTGTGTGTGTGTGTGTGTGTGTGTGTGTGTGTGTGTGTGTGTGTGTGTGTGTGTGTGTGTGTATGTGTGTGTGTGTGTGTGTGTGTGTGTGTGCGCGCGCGCAAAACTGACAGCATGCCATACATCTGTTTGCATAGTCTAGGCCATAACATTCTTTTGTATGAGCATTTATAGCTGTTATTGAAGCCAGGTCTTGTTTTATCTACATGAACCACCTTTTCTTTGCCTATCAGCCTTTTATTCTTTTATCACACCTTCAGAAGCCTCTTATGGATACTGTACATGCTCTATTTATAGACATTATTTCACTTAAGTAGTGTCTCAATTCAGTGGCCGTATCCTTTGCATCTTGCGTCACCAGCTTGTCCTGCCCTTACAGCCGTGGCCTTACAACAAAGATACAGACAAAAACATTTGGTTTATTAAAAACGTTGAAGAGATGCATTTTTAAAATGTGCACCGTACTAACATTACACCTCGTCTTTTGGCGCCATTATCAATTAAAAACAGTTTGTTTCGCAATGAATCATTGGATATATTGGGCCCGGAAATGATTTGCCCTGTGTAGCCTCCGTTGCTCGGCGATGGAAGGACACGTTTGTCCGCAGCATTTGGACGAGCCTTTGAATTGGGACAGCCAAGTCTCTCTGCTGGGACTTAATTGGTCTACAAATGCAGCTTCGAAAGGATGCTGCCCCCAAATTGAGACAGCTTTTAAGTGTTGCTCTTGTCAGCCACAGACTCTTCATGCTTCCTGCTCTTATTTAGTCAGTTGTACTTGCTGTCTTTTTTAGCTCAATCTAGTTTCAAGCACAGTGATACGGATGTGGTAGTGGCTATTGTTTCCATATTACATCCTGTTTTGCTGGGTTGGTTTCATGCATATTGCTGCATCACTGGCATTTGAGACACCCTCGTTTTTCTGCCTTCAGTTTGAAGTTTCCCCTCATGCTGACTCCCCCTGTATTGGTGGCGGATGGTCGAACTTCATTTCTGCCACCGGTGACTGTGATCAGAGATCATTATCTGACTAAGAAGGAGGTTTCCAGGCATGGCAAAAGATGTCGCTTATCTTGATGCTATGATGTGGCCTCCAGCTTCTCGTCTTCTTCTTCCTTGCACTATTTAAAACTGGTCTGCTGACCAAAAAAAACAAGCTTAAAATATCCACCCCTCCAGCATGTAACATCAGTTGTTTGGTCATAATCATCACAAATTGGGCTTAACTTCCGGTTGCTTCTTCACAATGAAAACCTACCAGTCGGCTGCTGGTGGAGATGGTTTAAAGTGATGCAGCATTAAGTGTTTGTTGGATAACAGCACTGAAAACAATGAGGATGCTGTTTGTTAGAGAGTGGAACAAAACATTGAACCATGCAGTAGCTACACAGACGCTACAAAATTATTCAGAAGCTGCTATTCACAGCGCAGCAACAATTTTAGAAATGGTGCTTTAGTCGCCTGCTTAGCCGCACATGTGGAGCCAACCAGTATATTTCAATGACATTTTCATTGCTCATTTGAGGGCAGACACTGACCGGTTTGGCTCCTCTCCTAAGCAGGACCACAATATTGTGGCATGCCTAAAGTGTGCTATACCAAGCCACTGGAAAAAAGACACATCTGCTGCTCCAGTGAAGAGAGAAATGGATACTCAGTGTAGTTACAGGCCGTACAGTTACAGTGTGCGCGGCTGTTGGACTTGATCAAGCCAGGTTGGTGGCTGGATCGGATAGATTGGCCAGCAGCACCATGCAGCTAGTTTTAACGAGCTGATAGGCAAATCCCTTCCTGGTTAAAGATTAACCAATCGCTAGAGCTGCCACCGCATTATCTCCCCACTGGCCGGGGCATACAGGAGCCAAGAGGATTTACTTTATACGCTCGTGTGTGAGAGAGAGAGTAATCTGCATTCCAACCAGCCACAGGGTGGAACTGTGTGTCAGTGTGTTTGTTTGACTATAGAGTTCATGATCGGCTTTAGTCCCAGCAGGGTGTTAAAACTGTGTGTTTCACTGTATGCCATTTAGCAGTCAATCTGCTGTGTGTGCGTGTGTGAATATGGGCGGATCATGTTTGTATGTGGTTTGTTGTAATCTGCATTCCTTTTTTTGTCAGGGCTTTGTTTTGGTTTCCCTCAGGGCGTAATGGCATTCAAAGGGTTAATTGCATCAGGAAGTTTGCTGTGTAACAGACTTCTCAGGGTTGTCAGCAAAAATGTTCAACGTTTGTGATCCAGATGATGTAATTTATACATATTCCCTGGAGATCTTTGCATTAAGTTCCTTAATGTTATAAGCGGATGCACACTTTGTCCTTTTTCATAATGCGCAGCTACATCGATTTAAGATCAAATTTTCCTTTTTGTTTATTGCTGAATTAAACGACTGTGGCATATGCTGTTTCATTACAGAGGACTCCCTCGTGATTAACTGGGAGACAATGCCATCTGCTGGATGTTTTAAGAACGTAGGGGCCAGAGCCTGCTTGGATAAAGCACTGAGCGAGTGTGTTCAACTGAGTGATGCTGAGAGGTGGAGGCAGGCTCACTTATTTGGAAATTCATAAGACATTACTCATCTTGTGTTGCATGGATCATGTGATTTATCGTTAGTCACTCAGAAAATAGAACTTATACTTGCATGACTTGTATTTTTTCAGTTTGGAAAAAGTAGAAGCATGAGAGGAGAGAGAGAGCTGTTGCTCTTCGACAATGTGCACCAATGTAACCTTAGTACTATCATTGATTTCTGCTTAATCTCATTGGACTTTTTAATTTTTAATTTCTAGTCCCTTGATGTAGCAATTGCTAAACAATACTACTCTTATTGTAGGTGCCAAATGGAAACATACCCTTCTTTATTCTTCTTCTTTCAGCTTTCCACTGTTTGTGTAGTGTCTCGACACCTTTGTTTGAAGTTGCAATATCTCTGTAATTTGGATCCCTTTTTCTTAAATCTACATGTGATATTTCTGAGGGCTGAGCGATTGGAGAGACTATAGCTGAAAAGTCTGGTTTGAACCTGTGAGATTGGTCAAACACCAGGACGCTTCTTGAGCTACACTTCTCCTTTTGAGGGCCACCCCAAGGGGCACATGAGGCTATGTTAGCACCTGCAACCCCTGATATGGTCTGCTGCTACAGTTGAGACAGTCCCTTTCTTCAAAAGCAGCAGGATTATCTTTATGAGGCTCAACAGGACAGGGGATAGAGGAGAGACACAAAAACATGGGCAGGATTTGGTGGCCCTGCGCTTCCTCAGGGGGGGCCAGGGGTCCAGACTAGAAAGGAGCTTTGTCGAAAGGTGGCCTTTGGCAACATCGCTGGCCACCGTGCAGCTTCACCCCGAAGATAATTTCTCTCGCTGTCATCGCTGTTGCTCACTCGCTCCCTCGCTGCTCTGAATAAAAAAGCAATAAGTGACGAAAGGAGGAAGTGACTAAAGAAATGAGTCATTCTCACCCCTGCGTTGACAACAGCACAGACAGAGGGGAAGCCAAACCCATGCTTTTATCCTTTTTCCTGAGCCGTCCACCCCTGCCCACGATCATGTAGTATAGTCCCTGATAACAACGCCTCCTTATTGTATAGCGTGTGTTAGCATGTCGTGTGTGTGTACTGCCAAGGTGCACATGCACATTTTTGGCCAAACTTCCTTGTTTGTGTGCGATCAATCTAGAGTGAGTGGCTTTTTTTACTTTTACTTCTTCTAATACGCTTTGATATGTCTTGGTGAGCATTTTCAGGAGTTAGAACAATGTAAATAAAGTCAAATTGATTTAAATCAGTCAGATATTAGAACACAAAAGGTTTGTCTCTCTGATGCTGTAGGGCTTGACACAGGCCGGGACATGTTGTCTTTCTTTCTCATCCCTTGTCTTTCTTTTTCTGTCTCAAGAAGCAAAGGGTGCCTTACATATTTAACCTAACCCCTGCCATTCGTCTTTGCACATGCATACACTCTGCCTGTCACTCCTCAGCAAAGGGGTCAGATGTGGTGACCGGCTGAACACCCTCCCCTCCTCCTCGGCTCCTCTCCTCCTCTTCTCTCCTCTCCCCTCCCCCTCCTGTAGCTTGCCTTGGCAGGGTATGCATGCCTGTGTCTGTTATCTACAAATGGCTGAGGAATTATAGGTTGAGAGAGGAGGAGGAGGAGTGAGGGAGAGTGTGAGGAGGGGGGGTTGCTGAGGTCATGTGACATCGCAGCAGCTGCTAGGCTAAGAATTTCTGTTTTCTCAGAGAGAGAGAGAGAGAGAGAGAGAGGAGGGGAGAGATAGGCGGCGTGTGTGGTGTGTTGCTTTGTTAGATAAGCTCTAAACGGTCTTTGTGAGCGGCACGGAGAGAGACAGGAAGACAGGCGGGGAGGGAAAGAGGGTGGACGGGGCGAGAGGAGATAGACGAAGTGAGAGAGAGAGAGAGGAGCAGAAAGATGGTTTGTGTCCTGTCGGTGGCTGCCGGTGTGTGCTGGGCTGGGCTCAACGTGAAGATGCAGCCATGGGGGATCCAGGCAGCTCCGTTCCTTTGTGCAGTAAGGAGCTTTGGCCACGCTTTTAATCTATGGGGGGGGGGGGGGGGGGTCATGAACCACTGCCAGACCTCCGGATGTGTGCCTCTGTGTGTATTTGTGCTTGTCTATTTCTTCTCTCACGTGCATGTGTGTCTGTTACAACTGTGCTTTTGTGTGTGTGTGTTTGGTTGATACAAAGTTGAAAGTCACTCTGCTCTGTCGCTTTAGTGTATTTTTGTAAAAAGTTTCTTGTGTATTTTTTAAACTCTGTCCTCACACTTTTTCTGACTTTCTCTAAAAAGAGAGGGATCCACAGCAGCACTCGTAACATCCCCACAAAGTCACATTATTGGACAGGGCTGTCGGTGCGCGTGTGTGTGCGTGTTTGGCTTGTTTGCCAGTCTCTCAATGGTGTAGTGTGTGTTTTTCAGACAGTATTCATTGTTGATCCCATTATTAATTGTGTGCTGGGTTCATTCAGAGTGCACCGGGTAACAGGGAGGGTACAGGCAGGACAACTTAAGAGGTGTTAGGGAATGTTATTCACTCTCTCATGCCTGACATGCCTGTGTGTGTGTGTGTGTGTGTGTGTGTGTGTGTGTGTGTGTGTGTGTGTGTGTGTGTGTGTGTGTGTGTGTGTGTGTGTGTGTAGACATACAGGGTGCTTGGCCTCTGTGCTCTCCTCAGGATGGCACATTATCTTTTTATAGCCCTTTTACTCTCTTGGGTATTCTCAGATACAACTCATCTAATTGTTCTATTGATGCACTGTTTGTATTAGAACTTGTGTTAGTCTACAGGTTTCTTTGAAATCTGATTTAAGGTGGATTCTGAACAAATCCAAGCATGTGTGTGTGTTTGTGTATAACTTCACACGTCTGAATGAGTGAGGGAATGAATGAATGTGTTTTCCATGAACATGTAGGACTATCGCACACGGCTCTGGCATTTAGGGATTCCACTGACCGAGGAGCTGTCAACAAGGGGTCACCTTTCAACACACACATACACAGGAAGGAAAGGGACAGCCGTCTTAACCCCCCGCCCCCCTCATCCTTTCTCCCCCCCAGCTGGCACAAGTTTTTTGAAACGGAATGCATTAGTGGTGATTATACACTAATAAACATTAAACAAATAGGAAATAGTTGCTCTGGTAGTGTCAGAGCATGAGCAGTTGAGGTGTTGCGTAAACTCTGTGACCAAGGTCCTCTCTGGCAGACACACAGCCAGACTGGAGCTCTTTGAGCAAGGGAAGGGTGACCTGCCCTTCTAACCTCTCACCTCTGACCCTAAGCCATACAACTAAAGCCCCTCACACCACCGATCCCCATCCGTCCCAGCTGTCACACACAGATACCCAGCACCACACTCTGTCCTCACTATTCAATCTGTTATTAAACCTCTCCCCTTCTTTTTTCCACTGTCCATTTTGTAGGCATGAGCCATGAGCCAAAGTCACCATCATTAGGAATGATCTCCACGGCAACCCGTACCACGGCGACGGTCAGCCCCCTCACCCCGTCACCTCTCAACGGTTCTATTGTAGCCAATGGAAGCCCGGCTACACAGTCGTCTCACTCCGGATTCGCTGCAGCCCTCCGTAAACTGGCAAAACAGGCAGAAGAACCTCGAGGTAAAGCCACATAGCGTGTCGGGATGTGACACAACACATTTGCAGATGGGCGCTACAGAGTTTTAGATTTATTATAGGAATGGTATTTTCATCACAGACAGAATGACATAATTTGGATGTTGTTGATGATGAAAGGGTAACATTGTTTCAGTCTTTAGTCCGAATGAATAGACGGATGTACACTGGTTGTGCAATTGTGTATGTTTTCTTTTGTGCCTTTTACGGTACACATGCATTGGTTGAGGAAATTAAGTTTATTTTAATACATTATGTATTGAAAGGTTAAAAACGAGCCTACAGGTCATGCTTTGCACTTCGTTTTAGATTCTCTGTTTTGCTGAAAATATTATGATGATATTAAACAAGGATCCCAGAATCCTGGTGTGTATCAAACAACAAGGGCTAAGTATATTGTTAAATCCGGCTGCACTGACCCTTACCTAAATCTAAGGGAGCCAGGTGCTCTGTACCTTCTCTACGCTGCAGTGTGTGCACACATGTATGTTCCGTTTCCAGTATATGTAGCTGAGCACTGAGCTGCTAATGGCAAAGGAGTGATATCCACACAGGATTGAATTAGTCGCTGTCCCTGGAGATGAAGGGACGAAGAGGAGCCACTCAAGCTGACCCACTTAATGTGCTGTGTATGAGTGTAGATGTGTTCGGGTGTGCTTGTCGATGTGTGTATGTGTTGGCTCGCGAATTATCCATCATACATTCCACCCCATCGGGGTGTGCGCACATATACACAAGAAGCATGCAACAGAATTCCCACATCACTGTCCAGCTCTGTGCTGCTGTTGTGTGGGTATGAAATAAGCATCAGGTGGTTGAAATACGGGCTACTGACATATAACTATATGACTATCCCTTTAAGGCTGCTTGTTCAAAGATCTATGCAAGTGTTTTTAGATGCTCAGTGAGAGGGGTTATGTTTCCTGTATGTTTGATCAAATCAAAGATGACCTTTTAGACGCACATACATGTTTTGTCCAAACTCAAGTGCACAGTAATGCTTAATTACACAAATGTAAGCGAACAAAGCAGAATCTGCACAATAGTGTGTGTGTTGGCTTCAGACAGGCCCAGCTACCACAGCAGTCCACCTTTGCGCTGGCTCTTAAATCAGAAGGTCCCCTCCTTACTATCTTTCCCTGGACACCCTGTTCCAAAGCCCACCGCAGCCTGGGACCCATGACCCAGCAATTTATTTATTACCCAGAGAGAGACAGAACATGAGATCGGCCCCAGCCTCTCCTCCTCATCTCCCTCTCAAACCTTCTCCTCTTCATCATCTCTTTTCTCTCCCTCAGCAATTTTCCTTCTTCCTTCAGTTGTAGCTGGAAAAAAAACAATAATTGTCCTCTCTTAGTCATCTTTGTAAAACGTTTCTGGTTTTCATTATGCCACGCTCGGCTGCTTGTGCTTGTAATTTATGTTCTACAGAGACCGAGAGCTCCTGTCTGAGTTTGTCATATAGACACCAGCTTATACCATCTTCATTTGAAATGTTTGTTACTTTTGAGTCTGTCTGGTGTAGGCAGTGATGTGTGTGGGTGAGTCAGACATACCGTAAGAGGTGACGCTGCCTGTGTAAGGAGCACTGGCTCTAGGGTGGGCAGAGAGGCACGAGACCCCCGGAGCTCCAGTCACCTCTCTGTCTGCAGAGCCTGTATTTATAGGCAACACACCCAAACACCCCCACACATGCAAACAGTTGTCTTTGCAACTGGGTGAGCCTCTGGATTTCTTAGCATGTTGAAGCCTGCTTTCCTATCATTAGCTGCTTTGACTCAACCCCTTCTCTCTCTCTCTCTCTCTCTCTCTCTCTCTCTCTCTCTCTCTCTCTCTCTCTCTCTCTCTCATATTATGACAGGTTGTGGCAAATTAAAGAGGAAAAAGGAACTTACATCAGCAACCTGTACCGATGGTGTCACAGCGCTAATTCCATGTTGTATTGCATTTTTAAAAAGCAATATGACAATGTGAACATAGTAACCAGTTTCTGAAGAATTATTTGCAACTTACATCATCATATTGAATTTGAAGTTGAATGGTTGTTGTCCTGCTGATTGTGGCCCCACTGCAATCTGTTTCCTCTTTTTACTCAGTTTACATGTGAGTTAGAGCCACCAACTGGACTGGAGTCTCCACGCTCTCATTTATTGGCTCTTTCAGTCTTATTGTTGTCCTTTCGGGAGCGTCAGCTGAATCAAACACAACACCCAGTGTTCACATTCAGTGTACCGACCCGATCCGGCCAAACCTAATCGTCTCCCTCAAGCTCTGTTTGACGCTTTGAGGTGAGTCGTGTATTTACAGTATGTGATGTGCCATGACTCAGTGGCCTGGGGGAATTAGTGAGGTTTGAGCACTAGTATCACCGCCACAGGCTGCTGAACTGATTTAAGACCCTGAGCACGGCTGCTGTTTATACACACACCCATACTCACACAGACACATACGTTGTCACTTGTCTGTGGCAAGTATAATGAATAGCTCTGTGAACTGAATGCTGTGCTGAAGAGGGGAGGTAATGTATAATGAGTATCTGAGCAGTGCAAAGGACACACTCTCATCCCATGTACACTCACATGAGCACACACACACACTGATACCATTCACATGTGCGAGCAAATAGACACCACACAAAGACACAGATTACCCACTGCCTCAAAAAGGCAGCCCTGCTGATATCTGATTAATTAGGCAGATCTGGGTCTAATCCTCTCAGTTGTTTCTTCTCATACAGTCTCAGGCGTGCACACACACACACACACACACACACACACACACACACATACACACATACACACACACCAGCAGAATTTCATGACTGGGTTCATCCCAACTGTTTTCCACTGCCTGGAGAGAGAATGGAGTGAGGGAGAAGAAAGGTGAACAAGATAGATGGGATGAATTGGCTGGAAAAAAAGAAGAATCTGAAGTAATTAGTTGATTTGTGAAAACCTGAGGTGTTTGTCAGACTGTGTGTGTGTATGCGTGCGTGTGTGTGTGTGTGTGTCCGGAGGCTCCCCTTGTTTATGGGAGCCCAGAGCATGCTGGGACAGCAGGGCAGTGTGTCTCTGACCTCTCCATCTGGAGCCTGCCTGGAGCTCACACAGCCTGTGTGTGTGTGTGTGTGTGTGTGTGTGTGTGTGTGTGTGTGTGTGTGTGTGTGTGTGTGTGTGTGTGTGTGTGTGTGTGTGTGTGTGTGTGTGTGTTAAAGGCAAAACCCTTCAGGCTGTGACTGTCCCTGAAACACTCACAAACAAGCTCATTTGCTTTCCCCTTCTCTCTATCACTCTATCACGCTCTCCCTCCATCCCTCCCTCTCTCTGTACACAACCACATTACACCTCTCATGACTCTGTTGAGTGGGGGAGCTGAATTTAAGCATAATGTACAGTTTGTACTGTCAGCAGAAAGCACAGAGATGTGCTCCTTACTTCCAACCGCCATCTTGTACCGTCTTCCTTTTCCCTCGCTGGCACAGCAACACACACTGTGTTCTCCCCTCCCCCCACTCAGTGATGCAAATTTCAGGCTTTGTGTTGTGTTGTCAGTGCATGGCCAAGACTGTAGTAGCAGGTGTGTGTGTGTGTGTGTGTGTGTGTGTGTGTGTGTGTGTGTGTGTGTGTGTGTGTGTGTGTGTGTACTGGTGGGGTGGCATATGGATGCAGGGTTGGCTGGGCACTGCTATGCACACCAGGTGTGAAATGGACTGTTTAATTAAGTGCTGATGTTGTTGTAATGCATGCTGGGAGGGAGGAGGTTTGAGGAGAAGGGGCAGGGTGGGTGTGTGAGGTGGGTTAGAGGCGAGCACCTTCTGCCTGGCAGAGATACTGTTGGCTATGCTGGGCTGTTTTGGCAACAGCGGTGGTGGTGAAGGTGGTAGCAGAGGATTGGAAGGGACCATTTGGCAACACTTAATCATTTTTTTGTGCCGCAATGTCTTCCTGTCAGGGCTCAGTGATCCGGTGGGACTCCTTGCTCCAGCCCCTGCACTCTGTCAGTGAATCAAAGAGGCTGCTGAAGAGCCATGGTGACTTTTTCTGGCTTTTCGATTGGGTCAGTGGCTGAAGTAAAAGGTGCCATCTACACAGGGACACTTGGCCACAACCTCCGACCACAGTGCGGATTGTTTATTTGTTGCTGCTGCTCGTGTGCGTGCGTGCGTGCGTGCGTGCGTGCGTGCGTGCGTGCGTGCGTGCGTGCGTGTGTGTGTGTGTTAGCTTGAGCGGTCAAGTGTGGAGGCAGCCTGGGAGAGTGGGACTGGTAATAGAGGAGGCGATATAGAGAAAGGAGCCTCACATAAATCACACACAGCTTGTGACTAAGACAGCGCTCTCTCTCTCTCTCTTTCTCTCTTTTCTCCCGCTCCCTCCCTCCTCTTGCACCCCCCCACCCCAACCCAAACCCCATCACCACACCACCCGCACTCCCTCACACACCAAGCAAGTGACAATCAGTACAGCTAATGAAGTGCAGGTCGAGAGCTGATGAGCCCATTTCGACTCTGGGGACGAAAGGCTTGTGCCTCACTCCTCCTCTTGTCTTCTTCCAGCTCCCTGCAGGGCCGGCATGTGTGGCCATCTTCTCTCTGTAGATGAAAGGTAGGAGGAGCATGTGGCAGAAGTGACACCACCTTGGTGCCAATCACATGCCTCATATATGATTTCTCTCCCTATCAGATGTACAATGAAATGAGGGAGGGGACAGGGCGATTGGTATGGAAATTGGAGCAAGGGGGTTAAAATGAGCAGGAGAAAATCTTGGGAGAGAGGGATGGAGTCTTGATAAAGGAAAGAGGCTTACAGCCAACACGTCTGTCTGTGGTTTAAACAAAAGGCTAAGGGCGAAACATGAAAAGATACACAAATGCAAACATGTCACCCTAAGCCGTCAAGTATTGACGTATTGTAAATGTGATTTTGAAATTTGTGCTTTTTGAGTCTGATCTGTGTCTGGCTGGCTGGCACTGTGTTTGAAGAAGTGAGAGGAAAAGGAACTGGGGTTTATGAAGAAGAAGTGGTGGATGGGTGTGTGGTGGAGGGAACGATAGAGCTATAGCTGTGGTCGGCATTTAGAGGAAGGATGCTGAGAGAATGAAGAAGAGAATGAAACTGTCGGTCGGGCTACCCCTTGTCTCATTTATTTCCTGCCTTCATCCCCTCACCTGCCTCTCTTCTTCCTCTTTTAATTATTTAGTCTTCTCCAGTCCGCTCTGCCTCTACACGGAAAACGAGGAGGAAGAGGAGAAGATGGGAAGGTGGGGGTGAGAGAAATAGATGGGAGCAGAGGTCTGTTGCTTAGCAGTTCAGAGTCACTGTGATCACTGCCCCTCCTCTCCTCTCTACTTCCCCCCTTCCTTCAAGCCCTATTTGTTCCCCCATCCTTGTGTATGCATGTTGTGTGTGTGTGGTGAGTGAATAGGCTGTGACACTAGAGCTGTATTAAGTGTACACCCATTCCCCAGGCTGAGTGGGCTGCTATTGATTGGCCTAGTCTTGCAGGGCAGAGTAATGGCTCTCCGAGGTGAGGTGTGGGATGCGGTGGTGTGGGGGGCATTAAGCCACTAATTGCCATTGTGCAGACAAGATATGCCCCCCACGCCCACCCTCCCACCATATCCCTCACCCCGTCCCTGCCACCCACTCACCCATCTGCACCTCTTATCTCTCCGCTCTCCCCTCTGCTCCCATCTCTCGCCTCACCTCCACCGCACCTTCTTTTCAACCTCTCACTAGCTGTCCCCCCTCCCCATCGCTCCCCCATCTCTCTATCATTTTTCATTTTCATGTCTCACCTCACATGTATCATCACCAGCTTTTCTTCACACATCTTTTTCTCCTTGCCCCACCTCCTCACACTCAGACATAGATTTTCAGATTTTCTCTTAAGCGTCACCTCGCTGCCACTATTGATTCTTTCCATTATTTAGTAGTATTAGTCAGAATGAGGTGTTTAAATTCGGTCGATACCCCGGCTGCACCCACCAATCCGGGGACGTCGTCTGTTAGGGTTACGTTGCCACGGAAACAGAGAAGAAATGGCGTCTGGGTGGAGATCTGTGGTTGCTTTTTTTTTCTGATGGTGATAATTGGAGAGGAAGTAGACCTGAAACTGGCCTGAGGTTTCAGCTGCCTTTTTTTCCTCATGGCTGCATGCAAGCACATTGATGATGCACAAAAGCACACTACCTGCACATGCACACACAACAAAGCTCACATGGGCTGCTGTCCTTGATGCAGCACTGAAGTGTGTGTCCCATTGAGAGGGTTGTGACCCAGTTTGACTGTGTAACGCTGGGTACGCCTCGCTCTGAGCAGAGGAGGCTCACAGCAGACTGTACTGTCAGGAGAAGAGGAGGAGGCTGGGAGAGAAAAAGAGAAGAAATGAGAAATGTGTAACACAAAGGTTGAAACAGAGGAGAAGCCAAGAGAAAGATGAAGGAAGAAAATGGAAGGAAGAATACTCAAGAACAAAGCAGATAGAGGAAGAGAATGTGCATCATGCGGGGGGGGGGGGGGGTAAACATATACATTTGGAAAGATGAAATTGCAATGATATAAGTATGTGAATGTGAGCATATCATATGGCTGTGCGAGAGAAAGCGAGATGTGCAGAAAGCGAGGCATGCGACCAGACCGTGACCCTGGGTTTCCCTGGAGGGCTTTGTTAATGTGGCACAGCTATAGTACAGAGCAGCAGAGAAGCTCATTGGGCTAGCCTTTCACCACCTGCTGTGTGTGTGTGTGTGTGTTGTGGAGGGGGGCCTGTGTGTTGCTGAAAACGACACTGACTGTATACACGTCTAGTGTGGCTTTTCTCTCTCAAGCTGTGTGTTTTTGTGGTGTGTGTGTGTCCTGCATGTCAAGGCTGTGTGACTGTCACAGGGCCGCTCATTCTGATCACTGTCACTTCATAATAAGGGCCGAGGGCCATCCATCTGCCTGTGTGTGTGTGTGTGTGTGTGTGTGTGTGTGTGTGTGTGTGTGTGTGTTTGTGCGCTGCTGTTACACTGCTGCAACCTCCTTTCATTACCTTGTGAAGGTGTCATTGGATTTTAGCGTTGTTATATTTGCCTTTTATCAGTAAAACTATGTACTCTTATATAGATAACATATGTGGTTTCTTTCACGCTGCTCATGTGATTTTTCTGTCTTTCTCCAGCTGCGTCCTCCATCAGCAGTGAGTCCTCTCCAGTGTCCTCCCCGGCCACCAACCACAGCTCTCCAGTCAGCACTCCCAAGAGGGGCCCCCTCGGTCCAGGGCCTGTCCTGGTCCCCCCGGCGGGCCACAGCGTGCCAAACACTCCACCTGTAGTCACCATTGCTCCAACAAAGACAAGCAACGGCCTCTGGAGGAACGAGGGACGCCAGGTAAAACCACATCCAAACACCTCCTCTTACTGACCTTTAGCCTCTTATCTTCCATCCATTTTTTTTCTTTCTGTTGCTCTCAGATTGTTCCGATGTTATTTTCTTTCCTTTTTTTTTTTTCCTTTCTGTCTCTTATCTTGTTGTCCAAGCAACATTCTAGTGATCTCATTCTTGCCTGCTAGCACAAACATGACCACAGACAGGCTCTCGAGGGATTAATGGATTTTGTATCTGGCCTGGAACCAATAGTGAGGCATTATGCACTTGACATATGTACATGTGACATAGTGGGTGTATGAGTGTTTGCCCCCCTCCCCTCATCACCACACCACCCCCCACGGCTCCATGCGTTAAACAATGGCAGCTGCCACTGGGACGTGGAGGTGACAGCCTCAACGGCAGCCAACATCTGTGCCCCTCCAACCCCCCTCCTACTTGGCCCTCTTGCCCTTGGCCCCCCCCACACACACACACACACACACACACACACACACACACACAGCATGTCCAGCCTCACCCTCTTCACTCAAGCAGTCAAGTGCATCCTCTGATTCGTCACCCCGACACCCGCTCTATGTTACGTAGAAGGGAGAGAGGAGGAGAGCTGCTTGCTTTGATAAGGAGTGGATTATGGATTATGGCCTTGATTTAAGCCTTGTTATCTCAGCTCAGGGCTAATGGTCGAGGCCAAGCACACAGTTATGAACAGCACTCGGCTGCACGCAGAAACTCGGTGAGACACTTTGACGGTTCCCCTGAGACAGGGAGAAGGGGCAGAGCAAAGGGTGAGCGAGGAGGTCAGTGTGGTAACATTCAACCTTTTGCCCCCCCCCCCCCCTTTTACGGAATGACCCCTCAATAGTTCAAGGGTCGACCAGAAGTTGGAGGGGGCTGCAGGGGATCTCTCCCAATCATATCACCCTTTTTCCCCCCATTCAAGTGCAACAGAAGAAATAAAGGGACAGAAGCCTTGCCGCTCCTTTCCACATATATTGTTGTTAATACTGTTCGTGTGTGTGTGTGTGTCTGTGTCTGTGTGTCTGTGTGTGTGTGTGTGTGTGTGTGTGTGTCTGTGTGTGTGTGTGTGCAAGAAAACGAGCATGAATCCAAAAGGTCGTGCCACTGGGTTGTTGGTGCCTACAGCAGCTTGGGGCCACCCAGCTGAAGAATGGAGGAGGTTAAGGTGTAGACAAGAGGTTGCGATGGAGGGGGTAAAGGTTGGGGGGGGGGTTAGCAAGCTGATGTAATAGCATCTCCTCTGTCTCTGTGGGGCTGCTTCAGGAAGCACTACAACTCTGGTGACAAAGAGCTATGTGGCTATAAAGGACATGGATGCACCCCTGCTATCAAAATGCCCCTCTTAAACACAGATGATACTGTCTGGAGCTTGTTAACATCACTAATGGTTGATGAGGAAGAATGCATCAGTGCTTTTACCTTCTGTCTTTGCCCTTAACCCTTGTAGTCTTCTCTAACCTTCTCTGGCTGCATCCATATTACTCTTTTTAAAATTCTGTCCACACAAGTGTTTTAGCACCGCATCAGTTTTAATCTCAGTTTTAAAAACATATTACATGACCACTCATGTACACTGGACATGCACCTGGTGGTGTAAACAGGAAGGCAAGTGTGCCCCACTGGAACAAGGGAATTGTCACAGATTTCTCAAATAATAGCTGGTGCCCTACACAAGCAGTTGTATCATTGTAAAATGCTGAATATAACTGCACAACAGCTCTCCGCAGAAACAACAGGGTCAGCAACGATTTTAATTGATTATCCATGTTGCGCTCTACACTGGTGGCCAAGGCTAAACCAGGTTGTTATCATCTGGAAGAGGGTAATGTAATAGGAACCTGACTGATTAGCAAAGGCTAGGTCATGACTGAAAAGACCCTATCAGCAAGCTCTTGTGAGTGTCTATGTCATCGTTTACAAACATATACGTTTCTGCCGATCCAGACTGAAACGCAGTCAGCACCATTTGCAAACCGATCCGATTTAGCTGGTCTAAAACTCTGCAGTAGTATGGATGGCAGGCCTATCTGTAGCAAATGAAAACGTAGTGTGGCTGTAACATGTGTCTGCTTTTATCATCCAATATTTATACAGAATTTTCTTCTGGGTTATGACATAAAGAGTGACAAAGAATATTACAAGAGCCAGAAATGAAGAAATAAAGACGAAAGGAGATTTTCACGCTGGGAGGATAAATAGTTACACACAGAGGTTTTGTTCTGTGGATCCCCTGTAAAGCTTATCTGTTGCATGTGTGTGTGTGTGTGTGTGTGTGTCCTGCTTTCTGTGTGTTAGAAGGGTTGATTAGTGTCTCTCTGGCTGAGATATTAGTCTGTCTTTCAGAGGGGGGTGATGGGCAAGGCAGTGAAGGGGGGAGGGCTTGGTGTGTTGGCATTTTGCTTTAATGACTGCAGGAGTCTGCTCCCGCTGCTGCCTGTAATTGCTTTTTAATTGGCAATTTGGATTCATAGCTCCATCTGAGAGGCGTAAACGAGAACTCTACAATGCACGGGGTCTCCCACCCTCACTGGGGGTTACAGGAGCCTGGCTCGCACAGAGGAAGATGCCCTGCTAATGGATGTGTCTTTGTATTTGTGCTCTGTAGTGTGTATATGGCGGGCTGCTATTGAATAGTGTTTATTTGAGAATGGAAGGATGCTTTTTTACGGCGGGGTGAAAGGTCAGAATGGGATGGCTGATTGGATGCCCGAGTGTCTAAGGTGCCTCTCTAATGGGAACAAAACGTTCTGTCTAAGGCATGTTAACTTTTTCAAGGTTCTGACCTGTTACATCCACACCTTTACATGTTTTTGTGTACGCCTATATTCCATACACAGACCGGGATCAGGCTCTGGCAGAAAAAATGACACCATAAAGATGCAACATGGCTGCCATTTGCACTCATAATCATTAACAAAAAGATTCCAAATTCATTTTTCTTGATCATCTCCTATAGAAAAGGGACTTTCTTTACTTTCAGTAACAGTATTAATATTTCAAATCAAGAAAAGCCAGTCAATTGTAAACTTGCAGCAGCACTGCAACGCTTTGTTGTTTTACAAGCATCTTTATTCCATCGTCTTATGATGTGAAATGTATGAGTAAATCTAATTAGTCCAGTAGAGCTCTGTGGTGACTCATGTTACAAATAAAGAAAAAATGTCAATCATCCTGCAAAGCTAAAAATGTTGTGTAGATTAAAAAAATACACACAAAAAAATCAAATAAGAATAAAAATCAAGTAAAAAGCAGAGAATATGTACATAATATATGCCTTTCACTATACAGAATATCATGGGTAGAGAAAAGTACTTGAGTAAAGTTCAGTGGCACAGTTATTTCAGTTAAGTAATGATGAAAGTTTTGTTAGACACTTGATAAAGCGGTTCACAGATGTGATTAAAGCAAATATTACCTGACAGAAAGTTTGATAGAAGTAATACCGGTCACCTTACCTTAACGTACATCTGTATGATAGGATATATGTGCATGGCTTCATGGGAAAGTTCATGTGGGTTAAACTCAGAAATGTTTGCATGTATATTTGCCTGCCACATATATCTCAAGGTCTTTTTAACAGTCAGACTTCCATCGAACCAGCAATCGTTTTTTGTAACGGCAGATAAAGAAAAAAAAGAGGAAGTAGCAAACAGAGAGCCTGGCACTCTGTGGTTTGCATGCATGGGCTGATATTGACTTCTTTTGACATACATGAACCTGTTTTCCAGTCGGCTGCTGATTGGGAGGGACCATCCACCTTCTCCCCTGTGCTCATAAAGCTTTGAAAGCACAGGGATGGAGTGAGTGCGGGGGTGGTTGCGGGGAGGGACAGAGGGGTTTGAGGGAATAAAGTGCCTCACTGTTTAGTGAAGTGCAACCAAACAACACGGAGCAAGCACCAGAAAGTGGGAGGTCTAGGAAACAAAGGGGGATGTGGGGAGTCTGAACATTAGAGGCATTTAAGATTGGATGTTGGCGCATCAGTGTCATTCCGGGTCAGTGGCTGCAGAGGAGGGCGTGGAGGTAATGGCTCACTAAATAGGATTTGTTTTATCAGGCGGCAGTGAGAGAGAAGACAGTGCCGCTTTAAGGTCTCTCTCTAATCCCAGAGGTTAATTCGGCGGGGCAAGAAGTGCCCTCTCCTCTCTCTCGTCTTCTTTAGGGCTTCATCTCTCTTCCCTTTCTTCCCTCCTGATTCTTTCCAGTCGGTCGCTCGCCGCTTCAAGTCTTATTTCGCCCGGTGATGAGATGACTGTTCTGCCACTCCGATGAAAACCCTCATCAACTGTACACATCTTTATGTAAACAATTTCCCTTTCTCCTACTTACAAGGGTTGTAAATTTCCCCAGCTCGGCATTTTGCGTTTGTAGGCCGAGGGATACCAAAGCTTGAGAAAAAAATGCCCTCCCACTCGCACAGCAGGATGTCTTTGTAGCTCTGAAACGGTGTGTGTGCCTGCTGAGTGTGTGTATGTTTGTTGTGAGGATTGGATAAGTGAGACCAGACTTGCTGCCAAAGGGAGAGAGGGAGGTGAAGGAGAAGAAGGGAGATGGCGAGGCAGAGGGATGTTGCTTTTTAGATTTTCTTGTCTTCCTCTGTACATGTTGGTGGGCAGGTTATGTTTGCACACAAACATACACACTCAATCAAGATCAAAATCTTATTCTCAGTGGAAGCACTGCCTTTGTGCATCTCCCACATCCTCATCAATTATATAGATGGCATCGCTCTCTTTAAATTAAACTGTGTTTTTTACCCTACTTTTCTGGTTTCCTCATTTTACAATAGATTTCCCTCAGAGTAAAGTTGATCCATGTATTTTTACTGGGGTTGTTGCATGTGTGAGAAAGTGGATGAATCTTTCTGAGGTCTGAATAGAGGGAGAGTGAGGGAGGCTGCTGCATCACACACAGGCCTATTCTCTCCCCCACCTCCCCCATCCTCGCCCCCTCACAGGATGGGCTTCATGAGACCTGACAACCGTGACGGTCACAGGTCCCTACAAACAATGACCAGGAATCTCTCTCTCTCTCTCTCCGCATCTCTCTCTCCTCTCCCCAGATTGACTCAGGGCCTCGTGGGGCCAGCAGGGAACGTTTGGGTGTCGAGGGAAACCTACCCCAGGAAAAGGGTGGCCCCTCTATCCCTGCCCACCTCCTGGGAAACCCCTATGCCTTTGGTCTCACCCCCGGTGCTGTCATGCAGGATTCACGTTTCCAGCCCCTCAAGTGAGTCACACACTGCTCCGCCGTGTTTTGTTCTCATGGATTTATTTTTCATTAACACTCTGGCATATGATCATTAATGAAACTCACTGGAATAAGCTGCTACAACAATCATTTGTCTGGTTGATTCTGCTGAATAAATATTTTAGAGTTTCTTGGTGAAAACTGGTCAATTTTCACAATAACTAACACATGCAAAATCTCTGTTGTTCCTCTACTGTTGCTTTATCCTCAGTCTGCCCAGACAGTTGCCTAATGCAGTGCCCCCTGGTCCTATACCAGAAGAGTATCTCCGTGGCTTCCGGCCCTACGCCACGACCGAGGATGCCCTCCGCATGCCCTCGTTGCCCCTTGGCCTGGACCCCGCCACTGCAGCCGCTGCAGCTGCCTACTACCACCCCAGTTACCTGCCCCACCCCTCCTTCACACCATACAGGTAGGCCTCTCCGCTCAGTTGTTTTTGTTGACTTGGCACCAATTTCCTCTGAGAGCAAATTGTGCAAACCAGTGCATAAAATGGAACTAAGTATTTGCACTGTTTAGACTCAGCAGTAAAATGCGTCTGTGTAACGTTGACCTTGAATAGATTTTTCTCAGAGCTTAAATATTTTAGTTGATTTTCTTTATTTGTATGTTATTTAACTGAGGAAGAGGTTTTGTTGAGCGTAAGAGAGATGGAGTGGGACGTGACTGAGACAGATGGCAGTGACCATAAAAACACTGGGTTAGAGACAGACAACAGGAGAAGCACTACACTTGATAGTTTTCCAAAAATCCTATGGGTGTGTTTTTATTGTATTGAAATAAATAAAAAACTGATCTTGCTCTATTAATGAAAATCTTGCATATGTTTTGAAGCTACATCATCAAAACCAGTTAATAATTCCAGTTTTCCTCTCTTTGCCTAAACTTGGTTAGAGTCATTGATAGAATTCAAACATTCCAAATATTTGCCACCTAACTCTGTATATCTGGAGCTTACTTCTGAATGCTTTCTGACAAATGAACATTAAAAAACTCTTCTGAAATAAGATTTATCCTGTTAACCACTTTTATGACTCTTATGTCAAATGGCTGCACAAAATAAATGTATCTAAATCAAGAGTTTCAGTAATTTAAAGTTCATTTTAAAATATATGTATGGTTCTGTTGCTCAGTAAAAGCTATTAAATACGCCAGATTGAAACATGCAACATTTACAAGGGGACAGAATCCTTTTTGTTCAGTGTAATAATCATACAAAAATGGATCATACTAAAATAACCAGCAGTAGAAAATGGTGCAGTGTTTGTTTGAAATGTGTACTGTACATGATCATCTGGACACTGTGTGAGTGTGTGTGTGTGCACGCATGCATGTGTTGACAAGGGCCCTTCTTGCTTTGGGCTATCACACAGGCTGCGTGCCCCTGGTCTGTCAGCCCAGCTAGATCACAGGACTGCAGCACCCATCACACACCGCGCTGTAATGCATTTAATGAGGGGATGAGCGGTGGATGTCATACACACAGAATTGCACAGTTGTGCATTAGCACACAGTGCAGTCTCTCGCTGTAGCTGCTGTGTGGTGGTGATTGAGGTGTGCCAGGAGACGCAGCTGCTTTCTTGAAAGATGGACGACCCTGTGATGTCACCTCTTTGGGAGATGGAGGCACATAGGTTAATGAAAATGAACACTGCACTGCCACACCGAGACTGAATTTTTCTCTTTCTCTCTCTTTTTTCATTGCAATCCTTATCTCCCAGGATGGATGACCCTTTCTGCCTTTCTGCTTTGAGGTCACCTTTCTATCAGCTGCCAGCAGGGGGAGCTTTGCCCCCCATGCATCCCTCTGCTGTTCACATGCACCTGCAAGGGGTCCGCTACCCTGGAGATTTCACACACCCTTCACTGTCAGCACTGCAGTCTGAGAGGTAAAGGCCCTCACACTAACATAGAAGAACATGTTTAGATATCAGCTGTGATTTTGAATATCTAAATTGAATTTCTAATTTAACGTCCATCGTCTTTCTGCTTGTGTTACCCCTGTCCACTGCTCTTTTATAGGCTTCAGCTGGAGGATGAGCTGCGGCAAAGAGAGAGGGAGCGCGAACGAGAGCGCGAAAAGGAAAGGGAGCGTGAGGTGGAGAGAGAAAAGGAGCGGGAGAGAGAACGAGAGAGGGAGCGGGAGAAGGAGCTGGAGAGGGAGAGGGAAAGGGAGCGGGAGCGAGAACGGGAGCGTGAGAGGGAACGGGAGAAGGAGAGAGAAAGGGAGAAGGAGCTGGAGAGGCAGAAGGAGAGAGTGCTTAGGGAGAAGGAGCTGCAGGCATCGAAGGCCATGGAGAGCCACTATCTGGCAGAGCTCCACGCCATCAGAGGGCAGGAGGACCGAACCAAGCCTGAGAGACTCACCCCTAATCGGGCTGGTATGTGTCTGTGCTTCCCCTGTAGAATCTATTAACTACAATTAGAGTAGATTACACTTTATTTGTAGAATCTCTTCTGAAATTCGTCTTGAATCTCAAGACGTCCATTGCCTCACATAAAGACAAATATATAATAACACAACAGAACAAAAGTGTATACACATATACACTTGTCCACACTTGTACCAACCAAATTAATTGATGGAAAGAAAAGGAATCTGCAACAATTGCTGCAAATTAATAATTTATAGATATATTCCAGCAGTTTTTTCCATCCCCTGTTTGTATGGTTCACTCACAGTGGATCACTATTATTCATTGCTGTTTGCTGCGTTATGTGAATAAAACATATCACCTGATCCGTGAACATGATTTGAGTCACGTCAGGTTGATTTTTTTTTTTGGCAATGGTGATGACGACAACAACATCAAACTAGATCTTTTGTCATTGTTTTGATTTAGAGACCCCTAGTGGACGAAGTTACGTATTACATGTATAAGTCACCTGTTTGCTAAAAAAGTCAGTGGCGCCAGAATCTCAAATACAAAAATATCTTACTCTCACTATTTTCTAATATTTTTATACAAACACATCGATAAGATGAGAAAATGAGCATCAAATGATAATAATTGGTTGGAGCCCTATAATAACCAAGTGTTTGCACTGACCTTTCTCTCTCTCTGCAGATAAAACCAAAGAGCCCGCCCTCCCAGCTCCCAAACCTGTCCCACCAGGACTACACTCTCCAATGGTTCAATCGCATCATCCCGTCCCCGGTTTAATCTCAGGCCACGGTCTCTTCATGGGACCCAGCGCTGTCGGGTCGGGGCTCTCGGCCTCACTGCTCGCTCAGAGAAACAACGAGGAGGAGAGGTGGTTGGCACGGCAACGTAAGCTGCGGCAGGAGAAGGAGGATCGTCAGTACCAGGTGTCCGAGTTTCGTCAGCAGGTTCTGGAGCAGCACTTGGACTTGGGCCGTCCGGCTGACGCAGCAGATCACAGGACAGACGCACACAGGTGAGACAGACAGAAATGTGCAGATATTTCAAACCTACTTCGATTTTATAATTCATACAATGCAGAAGTATTTATTTTTTCATATTGTGGCGGTTGTGCAGTTGATAGAGACAAGCTGCATTACAAAGGTGTACACCTTATTTTGTGGGGTGTTCGTCTGTCCCTTCTCGCTTGATGTGGACAGTTGTGCTTTTGTTTTGAAGCCTCAGAAGCTGGCAGGCTTTAGAAGTTTGTTTTCAGGCAGGGCTGAAAAAAAAAAGAAGATAAACCCTGTCAGAAGCATCTCATCTACTCTATTTCTGTCCTTGCTACCTTCCAGGCCTGACACGTAGGAAAACAGGCAGCTATGTTTAGATGTCGACGTAGGGTCCTGATGAGTGCTGTTCCATGAGAAGTGGGCAGCAGTTTCAAACAGGCAGCGAGTACGACGGCTAAGATACACAAAGGCTAATTCTTGGATAATCCTCTCAACCTTGCACGGCCTAAGCCCTCGACTTACCCTGCTTTGTTACTGTGACTGTGTTTTTGTTGTTGTGTGCGATTTAGGAGTGAGGTTGTGGTTAATGCTGAACTCGGAGGACGAAAACACACGCACACACACGTCTGCTATCAAAAACCCTATGATATAATCACAGAATCACACCTCATGCAGAATCTCTCTGCAGATTTTGGATAACACACGCATTTGCTGATACACACACGTGTGCATGAAATGCAAACACAAACGGGAAGCACACTACCCTTCAACCATCTGTTTTTCCCTCTTCCTCACTTCCGCTTCTTTTTCACCACCATACCTTTTCTCCTCCTCAACCTTGTTCTCCCTTTCTATTCTTCTCTCTCATATAATAAACTGTCATTCCTTACTAACAATCCATCATTCTCCTTCCTGCTATTTTTCTGCCTGTCTGTCTGTCTGTCAGGAAAACATTTCTCCTGGCCCCTCTGAACTTGCTCGCCTTTCCTCTCTTTCCCTCTGTGTGTGTGTTTGTGTGTGTGTTGTGTGTTTGTGTGTGTGTGTGTGTATGCGTGCCACACTTCAAGGGCCTAACAGATCAAAACCAGGCCTCATATCTGGAGGACAGTGTGTGCCTTGGCCACATCCTCACTCTGCTCTGGGCTACTCTGCCTGGGCTTGATAACACTGCTTTGTACAGACACATACACCCACAGACGTACTCACAGGGTGTATGTTGTGTGTCTTAGCATCACATGTGTGATTGGGAAACACTGTTTCTCAATATGGGCATTGTGCTCTATGTCTAACAGCTATGCACCATCCCTGCTCCATTGTATCTCCACAGATCCATAACAAATCACCATGAGCCAGGAAGCCGGGACCTCCACGCTCACTTAGGCGCCCCTCCTCCCCTCATCTCCCCCAAACCTCCACAGCCACCACGCGAACACCACCCTCCACCTCCCACCACCCTGTGGAACCCGGCAGCTCTCATAGAAACGATCTCAGACTCCAGACGTAACCACGAGCCCTCAGGGATGGGACACTATGAGCTCAGTCGGCTGCCCCCGGGGCCATCCAAATTTGAGGACGGAGCCCGTAGGAGAGAAGGGGGAGCAATGGAGAAATACCCCCCACTGAGAGGTCCTCCAGGCCTGACGGAGCCCAGCACGTTCCTTGCTGATCTGGAGAAATCCACGCAGTCCTTCTTCAGCCAGCAGAGATCATCGCTGTCGCTGTCCAGCCAGTACGAGCTGGAGGGAGCTGTGAAAGGCAACGCTGGACAAAAGAGCTTCCAGGGACACCCAGGGCACAGTAGACACGGACAAGGGCTAGGACTAATCTCTGGGTCAGGGATGGGACAGGTAGCTACACTGGGAATGGGCCCGGACACAATGCTGATCTTCGATGAGTACCTTCAGCAGCACCGAAGGCCAATCAGCAAGCTGGACCTGGAGGAGAAGAGGAGAAGGGAGGCGAGGGAGAAAGGTATAACCAGCCTTTTGTTACCTACACTAGTCACAGCATGTTTAATGTGATAAATCAACTTTTTAGAGAATTTTAGTGCAGCATCACTAATGACGCCTGTGTCTGCTGCAGGTTATTACTATGAGCTGGAGGACTCGTATGATGAGAGTGATGAGGAGGAGGTGAGAGCCCATCTCAGGAGAGTGGCAGAGCAGCCGCCACTCAAACTGGATGACACCACCGAGGTAAAACACACCTGCCAACACACACGTCTCCTGTGCCTTCTACGATGGAAGCACACACACAAGCACTCATGATAAAACATTTCAGTAAGGGGATGTTTTTTTCTTTTTCGATTCTCTGAGCAGAAATTGGACTTTCTGGGAGTGTTTGGCCTGACCACAGCGGGAAGGCGGGACGAGCTGGTGCAGCAGAAGAGACGGAAGAGGAGGAGGATGCTCAGGGAGCGCAGCCCCTCTCCACCCGCCTCGCAATCAAAACGCACTCCTCCCCCCCCTCAACTCAGCACGCGTTTCACCCCGGAGGAGATGGACCGAGCACCGGAGCTGGAGGATAAGAAGCGGTTCCTCACCATGTTCAAACTGTCCCATGTCACTGTGCAGCAGAGAAGAGGTAAAAGGGAATTTATGGTTACTCATACATGAAGTAACACATGTGACGTAACAAGTGTGGACTCTTTTTTTCAGCATTTTATTTTTATCTATCTAATTAGCATGACATAAATTAGCCTAGTTTGATTCCATTAAATCCCCAAAACATGTTCCAGTCTCTTCAGTCTTGCGATCACTGGTGTCAGGGGTTAGATTAGTTCTACAAAAACATCTGGACCTGCAACCTTAAAAGCTTCATTCTCTCCTGATGATGATGATGATGATGATACCTCATTATTGGATCAGTTTGAGATTTTCTTGCACCACAGCAGCTCTGTTTGCATAATCACATCCAATTCTCACGATAGACAAAGATATAGAAATTTACTCAACATTAAAATCACAAAATCATTTCCAGTCCCTTCAACGTACATCACGTGTGTGCTTAAGTTAAACATTGTTGTACAGAGGAATCCTGTATTTGTGGTTTGATGGTTACAGTTGGCCTTCACTTTTCAGGACATGGTTGGGGTCAGAAACACCAAGTGATGCTTCCAACTGTTTTCTTTAATTATGTTTCAAAAACGTCATTAATTAGTGTAATAATTAACAGTGTGTGAAGATGCCTCTTAGCTACTCTTGTTTAAGTAACAGGTTGGTGTGTGTAGGAGCCTTTTTTAATTGATCTCAATACATATATATATATATATATATATATAAATAAAAACATTGTCTTTTGGAATCGCATAGCATTGTTTCAGCAAGGTTTCTAGAAACCACTGCCTCATAGAACAGACCTTCAGTGCCTGTAACATACCACTCAGCATTACTCCATTGCTCATATATCCTGTTTCTGCTTTTGACTTTTTTTAAATTTCAGCAGAGAAACACTGATCACATGTTCTTTCAGCTTTTAGAGAGTAGCATCCTCCGTCAGCTCTATAACTTCCTGATTCTGCACTTCAGAACTCTGCCTGCGCCATGTTGTCATTAGCATGTTGACTCAAGCTTTGAAAAAAAAATTAAAATTAAATACTTAACACTGTCTTAGTTAAAAAGGTTGAGGTGGTGTCAAGCATGCAGCTACACACATGCACACGGAAGCACTTTTCACTGCAGAGGAATTGGGAACAGCAGCAGTGTGTGTCGTTACCATCTAAACCTGTTTGCTGCCTATAGAGGGCAGTACACAGCCTTACAAACATGAAACAGGGAAGCATCACTGCTTATGGAATTGTAAGATACATGCAGACAGGACTAATGAAAGGTTTTACTAATTATTCTTTTTCTCTGTCTCTCAGATAATGAAAAAGTGGTGGAGCTGCTTCAGGCCATAAAAGAAAAGAGTGTAACTCTGGATACCATCAGACATGCCGCTCATCCGCTGTGTAAGAGCCCGTCAGCTCAGATCACAGGTGAGATTCTTACTTAGGAACATAAACGTGCAGACTTGATCAAGTATCCTATTGGGTTAGAGTGGTGTTTCAGTTGTTCACTTGTATGGGAAATGCATCTAAAGTAACAACAGTTTCTAATTGCAATGTTTGTAGGTTATGCACATCTTGACCTCATCATGACACATGTGTTCAAATGATTGCAGATTCTGCCTTTGCTCAGCCTTCCTCTGAATCAGAGGACCACAACAACGTCAGACCACAGAGCCCCTCCTCGCATTGCCCAGCGTCCCCCAGTGGACACCCGAAACCCCTAGGGGACACATTAAGACCAAAGGAACCTCCTTCTCCAGCTGTCTACCCAGACAAGGCCCGGGGGCCCAGCGAAGCACCGATCTCTAAGAGGAGCTCCAGTCTGCTCAACAGCTTGCGACCTGCACTCCCCCATCAGGCGAAAGAGGGCCATCACAGCATCAACGGACGCACCAAACCCTGGGACAGCTTCACGCCAGAAGAATTTGCTCAGCAATTCCATGAATCTGTGCTTCAGTCCACTCAGAAGTCTCTGCAGAAACACAAAGGTTAGACGCACAAGCCACAGTTAAAGAAATATGCTTGCAAAGGTGACTACTGAGCAACAGAATTATACTGAGGTGCAACCTACAGGTCGGCCAGTATCAGTCCTGCTGTAATGGAAGCACAACATCGAAAACATAAACCGCAGATTTGTTTTCTGATTAAAACAAAAAGATAATTTTCTTATTGGGTTGGTATAATAAAAATTTAGAGCTTCAAATAACCATCATTTTCAATGTTCATTATTTTTTTAATTAGATTAGATTTCCATAAAATAGGCCTTTAGTTCATCCTTGCATTAACTATAAGGTTAAATAATGTGCATTGTCACATTCCAATACAAATAACCAATACATAAAGGCTTTTGCATGATAAATAGTTTTTTTTTTTAAATCTCTATATTTTCAATATTGTTGTCTGTTTAGTTGTCTCAAATAATAAAGAAATGATAAATCTATTCTTCTCTGACATCTTGTACTCTAGGTGGAGCCACAGGGATGTCGGAGTCATCCCACCCCCAGGAGTCATCAGTTCACTACAACATTCCAGAGCTGCAGAGCACCCCTGGCCCCCGACCGCCGCCGCCACACTCACAGTCTCACTCCAATGCACATCCATTTCCGCATCCGCTCTCGCACACTCACCCTCACCTTCAACCCAACGGGCAGCACTTCTCAGTGCCGCTGCAGCGGGAAGTGTCAGGAGCGAGAGAAGACATGTCTGGTCCCGAGGACTCTGAGGAAGAGGAGGATGAGGAGGAAGAGGAGGGTCCTGCCTCCAAGTGGCGGGGGATTGAATCTATATTTGAAGCTTATCAGGAATATGTAGAAGGTAAGCAGCCACACTAAATATGAAGTGATTGTACTAATTCTGCTGCTGCTATAAAAACCTTAGGCACATTTTTTTTCTCCATAAAACTGATCACATCACTTTGCAGTTTCATGAATTAGTGTTTCTCTTTGTGTCAATTAATTTGTGTGGTTAACAAACCATTTCTTACATAGCAGCAAATATAACTGGAGACTAAATAGACAGGAGTGTAGTATTTAATTCATAAAAAAATATTTAAAAAAGCTAAAACACCTAAGACCAAAGATTCTCAGGTTGTTGTAGCATTCTCGTGTCACTAGAGGGTGGTATTTATCCTTTCCACACAGCTCAGTTATGTCCAAATATATTTAATTCTATTTAATCTTTATTTAATTAGTCTCACTGAGATAATGATTTATTTTTCATGAGAGAATGGTGCCGTCTTTATTTTGTTGATTGCTTCTGTTTCTCAATTATTCAACTCAAGGAAGCAAAAAAACAAGAAATTAAGAAAAACGGTTATAAGAGTCAATAAAAAACATTTCCTTCAAAACTTAAAAGTGTCTGAAAGAAATCTAAGATTCTGATTTGAGGGCAGTTTGTAGTTCATCTCATTTTACTGGTGCGGAGTTCCTAAACTGTGAACTGTGCACTGTTCGTACTAGATTAAAATGAGAGAGCAGATTTTTAAAAGAATAAAACAAGATCCTATTTCTCCTCGACTGTGGGAAGGTCCATCCCACCGTGTGACACAGAGAATTATTGATAAAATGTTTTGCCAGTTGTAATACAGTGCAGGATACAAAGTGTTGAGTGATGATGAGGCAGCACGATAATAAGGAACGTCTTCATCGTCAGACATGAACTGCACAGTAGTTTTGCAGTTGGATGAAGAGAGGTATCCTTTAATCCTCTACAAGAACTGTTTAAGAATGATTTAAAGTGTTGAATGTGAGTCTTGAATATTAGTCTACTTGCAAACACAGTATTTTACAATTCAACACGAGCAGGTTTTAATGGCAGGAAGTTCAGAGATTCTTAAACTAGGAACTGATGTGATATGTATTATCATGATTTCAGGTCAAATAATATTTTTTTCACAATACGTATATAAGTCAAGGACAGAGACCATCTTGATGTGTGTGATGTGTCACTGTTGTATTTCAGTATGTTCAGTCTGCTGTAGACATTGTTCACTATCTTCATTTCTTTATAGTTCTCTAACCCCTGTTATATTTTTTCTTCCTTCCTCTAGAGCAAAGTCTGGAGCGGCAAGTGTTGCAGAGTCAGTGTCGAAGACTAGAAGCTCAGAACTACAACCTCAGTCTGACTGCTGAGCAGCTGTCTCATAGCATGGGGGTAAGACGCATGTGCACACACACCCACACACAAACACCCCACTGCTAGTGTGAGTCTGTGACTTCTAAAATCTGCTCATTTGATTTCCTTGTGCAAGTCTCTCTTAAACCATTGTGTAGCAAGTTGTGCACACACAACATGCACAGAGTGAACAAAATAGTTCAACAACTACAAAGCTACTAACTGAAGTAACTACACCACTGGCAAGTCATTGATTTGAATGTTGATTTGCAGCATAACAGGACGAGTTCAGTCGTCTCCAGTCTAATGCAGTGATTGGTTGTTGTTTTGTAAACCTGTTGAAGAGAAGCAGCCTCTAATATCATGGCAACAAACACACATTTACAAACACATGTTGGCAGTGAGGTTCAGTTCTTTGTGTTTAAATAAATGAAGACAATCAAAAGCTTTCCCAGAGATATTTTCATAATTAAACATGATAATGTTCTCATATAATCTGCTAATTAGATTCAGTGAAATAAAGTGCAGGGACACAGCTTAACATTACTGCACATTAATAGAAGGTGCTGCTCTGTAATGTAGAATGAAATAATAAATATATGTATATAATCATATGTATAATCCCTCTTTACAAATACTAAAATATCTCAAAGAGGACATAGACAACAGGAATACATACATGCAATTCTTTATTATTCTACACTTCATTGTTGTATAGAAGGAAATCCCATCCTCATTGTTGTTGGTCTCTTTCCCTCTCTGGTTGTGCAGGAGCTGATGTCCCAGAGACAGAAGCTGGCAATGGAGCGGGAGAAGTTACAAACAGAGCTGGAGCACTTCAGGAAGTGTTTAACGCTGCCACAGACACACTGGCCGAGAGGCGGCCATTACAAGGGCTACCCTCCCAGGTGACCCCGACACGCCGACCTGATGGCTCCTGGGCCGCGGCCACCTCCCTTTCAGACTTGACACCCAGAGTTTATTTTTCATAGCCTGGTCTGCTTGGCTCCACACAGGAGAGCGTGGCAGGCTTGATAAGATGAATGAATGAACGGAGTGAATGGATTGATGAATGCACAGGAGTTGGGAACGTTCAGTGAAGGGCAGGCAGTCTTTGGATTGTGGCCAGCCGGGGCCTGCGCCACAAGCCACCAAACGTGTGCCAATGTAGCCAACCCCCAAGATCAGCGTGAGTTCCGGGGCAGGAGTACCTGAAGCTCAACACAAACACACACATGCACCTGCTTCTCACACACTCTTTGGTCCCTGCTGCTCTATTGTTCAGTCCCTGCGTCCCTCACTGCCACATCTACACAGACAATCCTGCCAATGAGGGAGCAGCTGCCCCAGGAGGGGTGTCGTCAACAGACTCCAAAAATCTCCAACGAAGGCTCCTGGCCAGTCGGGACTGATTTTCATCACAGCGGCCACATGAGCTTTTGAACTGGAAATGCACTTAACGCTGAAGAACTTCCTGGTGGTACTGTGTTACAACAAAGAACTGCTCAAAATTAGGGAAGAACTTAGAAAAATGCACATTTTTTGGGAAAGAATTAAGGAAATGTTTTATTTCGAAATAGAAAATTTGAGAATTAAGAATTTTAAAAGGTGCTTCAGCCTTGTATTGTATATAATATGAAGACTTAAAAAGAATTTTGTATGTTTTTATTACTTTAATCATTTTTCTTTTAAAAGAAAGCCTGCCATTTTTATATGTTTATGCTTTTTTGGGTTGGAAAAGAAAAGCCTTGCTTTTAGTGTTTGTACTGCTGCTGGCCAGAACAGCTCATTCTGAGACATTTAGCAGAGTGAGAGCAAACAGGATACACGCTTCTCTTCTCGTTACTCACTCCAGGCTCCGTGGAGCCGAGACCCAGCCACAGCCGCCTCAGCCAGACCCCTGAGCTAAGAGAAGCTCAGTCAGAGGTCCTGAGACATGGCTCCTGCCCCGTTACACCCCCCACGCCTTCTTCACAGCAACATATATCTGTTTTAATCCCCGTTTCAACAGCTCCTCCTGTCGGCTTCACTGCCGCTGACATGACCAGTTATCTCCACGTTCACAACTTGAGATCCAGCGACACATTACGTTTTCACTCGCTTGTTTGGTTTCTAAAGACATGAAGAGTCTCTTTAAGCAGCCGCCTGATGAAAACTTGTTCTTGATGCTTTCTCTTGACGTCGGACCTTCACCTTCATTTCAACATAATGTAGCATTGGACTGAAACAGCATCCGACTTTTAAGATCAAGCCCTTAACGTCATGAGAGGATATAGTGCCAAAATAAAAAAGCAAATGGTAGCATCTCGGATTCTTGATTTAAAGTTGAAATTAGGTAGCCAAACATTCAAACCAGAACGGCCATCTTCCACTTCTCAATAACACACTCCTCCATCCCAGCACATCCCCCATTTTTAGGGCCCTTGCTACCCAAAGTTGCCAACAAGTTACAAATAAACTGGAAATCACAAAGTCAATTCAAACTGTTTTTCCTCTCATAAAATCAGAAAGGTTTCATTTACCTGCTCTCATACCTGTTTACAACCTGTCTGCCCTCCTCCTCCTAATTCTGCTCGTGTCACACTGACACTCTGTCCGATATCTAATGTCGCCTCAGCCTCATAGTCATATGTGCGATAGTAAACCCAAGAGCTCATCTACTCCGGGTATGGATAATTGATTTTTGGTGGTGGGATAAGAGATTTCATCTTTTCTAAGTAAAAAAGAAAATGTGCATAAAGTTAACTTATAAAAGCACAATTTCCCCCATTCTTAAAATGCAGGATTTACAAGTGCCTCAAGAATTTGGGAGCATGTGAATGAGTTAAAGTCCACATGGACATTTTACATGTAAAATTAAAAATAAGGGACATTTTATATTGTCTCTGACTCTTTCCAAGTCAACGGGTACAGAATCCCTTTATCCGAAAGCATCTCCAAGAATCAATTTTATCATAACATCTTTTTTATGAAGGAGGCCTCAGAGGATCGGAGGGATACAGTATAATCTGTCATTTTTACAGAGCAGGAAAGAGCAAAGAGCGCAGCCCACCAGTTAATGAAGGAGCACGCACACTGAGGGAAGCAGCCAATCAGCTGGGGAGGACGGTGCCGTACAGCGAGCCCCACTTACCCAGCATCCCCTGTGTCTCCAACCCACGCACGCCCCTGCAATAGCCCCCTTACTCAGTGGAGGATGTCTAGATGCTGTGAAATCCTGTTTTTAAAATGTACTTGTTTGAATTCATTGTAATGTAATATATTCTTTGTTGAATGTAGTAATTAGGTATTTATGAATATATGGCTGTGATTTCAGACAAAAAAGAAAATAAAATATTTCAAAAATGTTAAATACCAACCTTTGTCTGTTTGTGGGTGCTGGTATAGTCATTTAACAACTTCACAGACAGGTAGACAACAAACACTCACACGTGCTGCACAAATAAAATAAAGATTCCTGGAAGTTTTCATAAATAGGTTAACTTGGTACTTAATCATAAGCCTGATGATATTACCCTGTCACTGGTTTAAGATTAAAATACAGCGATCCTTGGTAAGAACTATATTTATGTGGATTTCCATCCAACTGAAGACATTTACTTACCCTCCAGTTATGCACTAACCTCAAACTGGAGTTGGTCTAAGGATGATGCACTATGTCTTCTAGATATTTACACTGGATCACAAAGAGGCAAATTTCTCAACAAGGACTTAAACTAGTATGCTCAAAAATAAATGATTGTCATGTATGCTAAACCAAAAGTACGATAAACATAATTATTCATGCACAAAAATGAAAAATAGAGAATAAAGAAGATCATATACACTAGTTCACTACTTCACATACACATTAAAACATTTATTTTGTTACATTGGTTGTTTTACCTGCTACGAGCCTCCTACATGACATTAAATTAAATAAGCACATCGCAAACAGCAGACGCATATAAAGCTTATATGCTTGTCAATATGTACAGATGGATGCGTTTCCCGCGAGAAGTGTAATCCCTTAAAAAACTGTGGAAAACTCTTCCGCTTTCTTCTGTTTCTTAATAAGTCCACAGGTCCAAGGCCTTGTCCCAAGTCATTGGGACAATATTCAAACAATATCCAAACATGAGCATGAACTACTCACACATCCACAACTAGTGGATCAATAATCCATTAAGTTTCCTTTACTGGAACCAGGCTGCATATTGGAACGTAGCTTGTACATAAAGTTGAGAGAGTCGAGGAAAAACGCTCGAATTGTGTTGATCTCCATCAGAGTCAGGTTGTCCAGCTACAGAGGGAGGGACGCAGAGAGAGGCGGGAGACAAGGTTAGTTTTTTAACAAGGAATGATCAAATATTACATTTACTCTTTAATGACTGTCCTCCTGCTGTCAATCTCCCTGTGAATCAGAGGAAATAAATATTCAAAATAAGAGGAAAATCCGAAATATTTTGATTTGTTTTCTTCAGTTCTACAACATCGTACTAAGTTCTATCGTACTATGTTAATGCAACTTTGTAATTCAGGTAGAGAGCATGCTTCTTTGTGGTCAGTGGTACCTTGGCATGAGCCTCCTGCTGACTGATGAAGCTGTCGGCGGACAGGCGGAGTTTGGCAATGCGCGTGTCCCAAATGTCTTTGACCAGCGTGCGGATCTCATCAGCCTTAGGAATATTATCTGACGCGCTACAGAAACATACAAATCATCAACTGAACTAGGGCGACAAATACAAGGATGATAAATCAACTTTAAGTTTATACGACTCACTGGTTCAGCAGCAGTTTGGTCAGCTCCATGTAGTAAGGACTAGGAACAGGAGTGAAAGTTTCCTCTTTCCTCTCAAGCTCTCGCATCTCCTCCAGTTTCTCTGCACATTGGAGCAGAGCATCAACAGCAGAAAGGTCTCAAACAGAAATATCATGAACCAAATCACCAGATAAAGCAAATCTCTATGTGTTTATAAGCAAATGTTTTCCTGAGGTTTTTTTAATCTTCCCACTCTATATTCTTGGATTTGAATTGCAAAGGAAAGGTCAGAAATCATGAAGGATAAGAATATTTCCATGAAATCATTCACCAATGAAAGCATCCTCCTAACAGAAATAACAAATTTCTCTCAACTTTAGTGTTCTATTGTTTTCCAAAGGCTACTAAAAACTGAAGGATACACTATTTCCTGCTTGGGATTTATTAGAAATAAGAAATATATAGAATAACAACAGCCCTATCCTCTAAATCTATAAAACTACCAGCTCCACAGTCAGTAATCCGACAACTTGAAAAAGTCAATACACTACATAACATTGATATGAATATTTAGAAAGACTTCAGGGAAATAATCTTACTGAACTGCCTCTGTTTGATTCTGAAAATAATTCAGTCATCCCTGATCCCATTTTTATTACACATCATCCCACGTCTATTGCAAACATAGAAAAAAAAATCCCCAGTCGATGCATTTTTAATGCATTGAGGGATTTTCTTTTGTGTGAATGTGTCGAAAAGTTGTGGAAAAGCAGGAAAAGACTTATCCTCTTAAATCTCTGCCAGAACACAAGGTATGATAAAAACATACTTTGAGTGGTAGAATAAATCAATAAATCAAACAAACACTCATTTGAACTAAATAGTAGTAACTTCTATAATACTATAAGTTTATTAATAGGATCATCAATTCTTAGCCTTTGCTGTGGAAGCCATGTCAAACACCTGCATTCACTGTGAATGTACATGTAGGTGTTTTATTATTATTTTTAACTCTTACCAACATCCATCCACTCAGGAGGAACGATTCTGCATTTCTGTCTCTGCTTCAGGTTGAGAGCCAACCACACGGGAACATCCACTGGCAGCCCCGGGTTGAAGGGGCCCAGGTCCCCCTGAAGAGACACAAACACGTAACTGAGCAAAAACACCTCAGTCCACACACAGAAGCTCCGGACTCCATCTTTACTAACACACAGGAGCTGTGAACAGAGGAGCTGTGGGGCTGTGGCTTCATGCATGAGTGCTGCACTGAGCAGGTAAATAAAAAACCACCATGGACAGATGTCAGGTTTGGTTTACGCTCATTTGTTGATCCGTTTCAAATAACGCGCTAACGAACACAACGCATTTCATTACCCCGATCAGATAGATCTTGTCCAGGCTGAAGTTTGGAATAATCTTCACCGTCTCCTTCTCCGAGAGGAACTCCACCTCCGCAGGATCCATCGTGTCCGTGAGTTCTGTTTCACACAAACTTCTCCGTCACACTGAGGAACGTTCCCGCGCTGCGAGACACCGGAAACTACAGCGTCGTAAGCAACCGGAAGTCAGATGTTTAAAAAAAGTTAGCGTCGTTTAATGCGCTTTTACAATTTATTTCCGTGTCTCACTTTATGTTTGGAATCCAGTTATTATTGGATGTGTATTTTATAAATGAATTACAATTTAAAGGCTGTTTGTTAAGGAACCGGTTGCCCATGACAACAATGTCTGAGCCCGGAAAGTCAAGGTCACGTGACAGTAAAACCAGTTGCACGTAATTGCAAACATGGAAAATATTTATCAATGATTCTGTAAAATAGTATGTGACTTTTTTTTAAAAGTATTAGTTATTCACACATGTATATATATTATCCATAGAGTAACACTGTTATGTAGAAGAGTAAGACTGATGGAAGTGTTCATCCTTCACTGAGGTTTCACAACATTAACACCATCAAAACAATCATTCTCTATTCAAAATATAACCTTAAAGGTTCAGTGTAACATTTAGTGACATCTAGTGGTGAATTTGCATGTTGCAGCTTAGCAGCTCTCATCTCACCTACCCTTCCAAACATGACAGAGAACCTGTGGTAATCAATGTAATTATTGACTATTGCTGTATATTACAAACAGTTTTTAAAAAGAAGTGGTCATGCTGAAATTGTACCAAGTTTTAGTGTTGAAGTATATATATATACTATATATAATTATATATATATATATTTATATATATAATTGTATATATACGCAATTGTACATTTGTATCCTATGTGTGTGTCAATGTAATTTAAGTTGTGAATTTGATGACATAATCTAAAAGCTGTATTAAGCACAGTCAGTTTTTTCATTGGTCAGCTGTATTCTCTGATTACAACATACATGTATCAGTTTCACACATGTATCTGTATCAGTTGATACAGCAGCAAAACCCCAATCTAATCCTGTTTAAACTATTTTATGCCATAAAAAAAAAAAACCAAGCATGATTTCAAACTTGTATCAACATCAGTGTCAAGGCAGTGGTAAAAGACATCAAACAAAATCATTTACTTAATGACATGAGCCCAACAGAGACTTTTATAATTTCAAAAAAATGTTTCATTATACATTCAGTTTATAAAGTACCTGTAAAAATGTGATTTCCACAGTAATTTAATAAGTAATTAGCTCTTTCTAATGAATTCAAATGTATTTCTGTAACAGATGAATTTAGAGTGGTCAATTAAGTATAAATTATATTACAATATCTAATTCTTAAAACAGACAGCCAACAAAAAAAATGCACACATCCCTGAGATCTGATTCAGTGGAGCTGTGAGCTAATCTTCAACGCAACAATCAATCAAAATAAGATTTCACTGAGACCGATGTTCTGAGACATGCATTATATAAAATGTTTGCATTAATAATAAAAACTCAAATATCTTGAATCAACAACCTGTTTGTTAGTGCTGGTGCATCCAGAGTGACTCCAGCTGCCATGTTACTTTAAGTCCAATAAGACCTTAAAGATTCCTGGCTCTTTCTTTCTATGTAATCTATTTTTTTTTCATTAGTTTATTTTTTTAATAATCAAATTTCATACAGACATCCTCAGACTACAGTTTAACATGTGGATTTAGTTTCAAGGTTCAAAACAAATGAAAATTTAATAAAGAACATTATCATTAATTTCATATCTCAATAGTTAAATCATCTATTTCTTTAATAATTAATTGATAATTATGGACTTAATCTCTATGGTTACTCTCTGTAAAATTGGAGAGGAAAAATAGTTGAAATACTCTAGAATTTAACTCTATTCGCATAACTATGAATAAACACACCACTGCAGAAAAAAAATGCTAAAACAAAATCTCCTTCTCCACCTCAGCATCACCTTGTAAAGGCGGACATATGCAAACAGTGCACATATGGTGCTTGCCCTTAAGAGATTTTGGCCGAACTGGTCAGCACTCCACATGTTCCCATCAGAGACGGAAAACTTCTGATGGAACAAAGACGACATGTTCAGAACTTTTGCACATCTGTGCTACACAGCAAGTAGCATCATGCACGCTGAAATGGCAGCAATATTTTCTGTGTGTGTGTGTCCAGGGTGCTGTTGACTGTGGGTCTTAGCAGAGATCCAGGACGGACTTGTTGATCACAGGGTTGGTCCAGTCGTTCCTTAGATCATCCAAGTGATTATCAAAGTCAATCAGATTTTCGTAGGACCTGCCCTCTAACAGCGCAGACGTGATCTTCTGTGCTTCGCTCCAGTCCTCAAATGTTTCACTGGAAGAAAGACAAAAAAATCAAATTCATAAATAGGGTAGCAAACACTGTTTTTACTAAATACAAAGAATTAATGAAAGAACCCTTACCCCCCCAACACACACACAGACACACTTACGAAGTGACTTCTCTGCTTTTCCACTTGTTTTCATGATGATCGTAGAGGAGCACAATGGGCTCGAAACAGCTGATTGTTAATCTACTGTTGTCCACCTGAAAAACAGAAAGAAGGGAATTTGTGGCAACTACTGCATGTGTAGGTTAAATAACTGTTATGTACCACTTTATAAGACCAGAACAGTGTTTTAGGGAAATCATTTACAATTCATTTACTGTACTTTGCCATGCTGCTAACAATTTATAATAGCACAATGAAAGAGATCAAACGTAGTTCCTGCCTGGGAGACAGACACAGATAGTAAATGGACAAAAACATGTAAAACCACCATTTGAGTCAATTAACACCAGTTGATATTATTTGCTATTACCATGACTATCGCTGCGTCACTGAAGTTCTCACAAATCCTGGCAGCTACTTTTTCTGCTACTTGATTAGGCCTAAAAGAGAGAGGATGAAACATTTATGAATCCATCACAGTCCAAGGGAGAATGTGCCAAAGTTTATAACTGGTTGTTTTCCTGAAGGTTTAATGAGTTTTCTGTACCTTGAATCCTTTGTGCGTTCGTTGGCTTGATAATATCCAGCAATCACATAGTTGTTTTCTTTACACCAAGTATCGATCTGAAAGAGGAGATGTGTAGCCAACATGAAGGACAGTAAAGACAAACATGATCAGACACCTACTCAATTTGCAGTTGCACTGAAAAAAAGCAAAACATTTGTTTACCAACTTAAAAAAAACATTTCAGTGAATCAAGTTTGTTCAATTTCAAGTCAACAAGGTTTGAAACAATTCATTACTTTAATTTGAAAAGTAAAAACTTAATTCATTGTTGTGTTCCCAATGTTTTTTTATTCAGTGTGATTAGGTACATGTAGCTGAAATGACTGAGATCTAAAACTGCTCTGGATTAAAAGGTCTCATGTGTAAGATTTAGGTGAAAGAGATCTATTGGCAGAAATTGAATATAAAATTATGCTAATGATGTGTTTTTACTAGTATGTAATCCCCTATAACGTCCCCATAGCGGGACTAATAAAGGATTCTCTTATTTTAAACTGAATGAATAGTTGTTTTCTTTACCCTAGAATGGGCCCTTCATATTTAAATACTTTATATTTACATTAGGAGCGGGTCCTCTCTACAGAGGCCGCCATGTTCTTTACAGCAGTTCAAACTGGACAAACTAAACATCTTTTGAGTTTTAATGACAACTGAAGGCTGCCACAGGTTCTCTGTCATGTTTGGAAGAGGAGAGTGAGCTGAGGGGTGTTCAGCTGCAACATGCAACTTCACCACTAGATGTCACTAAACTCTACACACTGAACCTTTAACAACAATTACAATCTCTACATCCTTCTAGTGCTGTTTCTTTATTTCTTGTATCAGCAGGTGATTTTGACATTTATTCATCTACAACCAAAAACGTTGACTTGTGTTAGCCTGCATTAAGTTGAGACCGGTCTTGCCAGTGCACTTGCTGCTGAGTGTATATTTAACTTGACGGACACTTACCAGTGTTAGAGCTACTTCCAGCATCGGTGCCAGAGCCAGAGTTCCGTGGAACAGCGGCACACAGTCCACACACAGGACCGGGTCCCCGTGGCTGTCTTTCTTCCTCTCCTTGGTCTTCTCTGCCACCAGCAGCCCGTTCACAGCGCAGCACGGGTACTTGGCAGCATGCAGCAGCATTTTGCAGTAAGCCTGGCTGGTCAGCTGAATGGGCATGTTCGTAAGACAATGTGCACAATGGATGATTCAGAGAAAAATACAGACAGGTCCAGCCGAGAGGAGGCTACACGCAAGGAGGGAGTGCTGCTGTTAGCTATCGTTACTTATCATGCCCGGAGAAGAGACACCTTCCTGCCGCAACACGTGGTGGAAGCTGAGCCTTGTAGCGTGAACACGAAAGCTTTACAACCACAACTGTCTGTTTATACTCTTCTTATATAAATGGAGGAGTCCCCGGGTGTTGCAGGAGGAGAGAAGCTAATCTATGTTCCACTCCGCAGCCCCGGTGGTGCCGTAGATCGCAGTGGAGAGACGTAAAACGAGGTAGTCTTCTCCTTCGCCGTGTCTGCTTTTCCCCACCCGAGATGAGCGAAGATCCGCCCCCACACTGCGTCTGATTGGCTTACCGTCACAGCAGCCTCTTAATGTAACCAATCGCCAGGGGCTTGTCTTTTTTTTTTACCCAATCAGAGCCAGCGTAGAGTCCGGTCCTCGGCCATCTCGGGTGGGGGAGGAAATTCAAGCGTGTAGCCTAGTTTGACCTCGCTGTTGTAGCTCACTCAAGTGACGTATTTCCGCTCCCGGTCTCGATCACACTTCCTTCTAGGAGCATCGTCTGACGGAGCGAGGAAGAGAAAGTAGGTCGTTTTTATTTCTTCAACAACAGCATCTTTCTGAGCCGCTGGAAACACACACACGCACACACTCACACACACGCACACACGGGGACTTTACACGCGTGTTGGGTGTAACATGAAGCGGCTGTTTTCACCGGAATGAGCAGAAATGTCCCGGTGACTTTGTCGGCGCGGAGCGGAGCTAGGACTAGCTAACTTACCGGCTAGCTGTCGTTAGCTAGTAGCATCGTATTCCCGAAGGCAGATGCGTTGCGCAGACAGATAATATTAAAGTAGCTTATGGATGTAGTCTTGTTCGGCTGGATAATGTTGAGTTACACTCTAATGTCCCCGAGAAACCGTTGTTTCTGTGCTATTTCTTTCTCGGGTGCTATGACCTTGTGTGTGCGGCTAACGCTAGCTGTGGCTAACACCTCGGTGGAGGCGCTGCCCCAACGTCAACAACTCGACTGACATGTTCACAGCTAATCGCCTTTTTTCATGTGCACGAAGTGAACTCATTTAATTTCCTCTAGTGGCTTTAGATTGTCAATTGTTGGAGAACGGACTTATTTATTAATGCTGGTTCGTTATTAACCATTTTAGGGAAATGTTTCTTAAATCCTCATATTTTGACGTCCCCTGATGGAACGGGATCATTTTTCATTTACGATGTTGGAACGTTTCTGCTGTAAGATCAATAATATTTGTAAATGTTTTTAATGAGTTTATATCCGTCCTGTGACCTTTTCAGCAGAATGCTGGCCGCCAGAGCTCTCAGTCTCGTTGGCAAACGTGCCCTCTCCACATCTGTCTGCTTACGAGGAGGACATGGTGAGTACCACTCCAAATGACATGTGAGACTTTCTATTCCTGGTGGGTGATATAACAACAGATCCAGCTTGTGTCATAATCACTGTTTACTTCAGATTTTTGTACGTTGATGGTTACTTAAGTGTCACAGAAGTAGGTATCCGATTTTATGGAAGCTGGTGACCTTTCAAAAGTCCAGATAGTTTATTAATCCCAGAAAGAAAAATCTATATATATATAGAGATAGCGTAAATTAAGAAGAGGATTTTTGCCTTCAACAAAAAATATTTGGATATATTTAAATTATTTCACACTGATTTGACTAAATTTTGAGTTAGTACCTCCCATCAGAAACAGGAGCATGCAGGAAATGTGGATCAAAATTCAGCCATTGAGATGTTGTTGCTTTCTCATTATTTAATGTTTTAGAGTATTTGGTATTTGTAAAGAATTTGTAAACAAACTAATTCATTATGTGCCAGTAAAAGTGATTTTGATGAGTTGTTTTTGTGTTGTGTCTTGCAGGTGTTGCTAAGATAGAGGACTACGCTATGCCTTCCTACGTTGACAGGCCAGATAACCCCCTCCCGGATATCTGCTATGTGCAGAGTCTGAGTGCAGAGCAGCAGTCCCTGAAGGAGAAGGAGAAGGGCTCCTGGGCTGCACTCTCCAATGAGGAGAAGATTGCATGTAGGACTTCACGTTTTAAGAGTCCCTAATGTTCATAACTATTTGTTTGAACTGATTTTTATCTCCAGGAAGTCCTGTAATACTGTCTTAGTTGTTTCAGTCCCTTTTTTCACATTTTTAACCACCTGTGTTTCTACTTGTTAGTGTACCGCATCAGCTTCAACCAGAGCTATGCAGAGATGACCAAGGCATCTGCAGAGTGGAAGTCTGTGTTCGCAGGGGTGTTGTTCTTTTTGGGCTTCACTGGGTTTGTTGTGCTCTGGCAGAGAAAGTTTGGTAAGTATGAGAAAAAAGGCTGTCAAACACAAGAATGCAGTTATCTGTTATACTATTAATTAGGCTCATTGCTTGACGTGTGCTATTGTCTGTCTGCAGTGTATGGACCAGTCCCACACACATTCGAGCCTGAGTACAAACAGAAGGAGCTGCAGAGGATGCTCGACATGAGAATGAACCCAGTCGAGGGATTCTCTGCCAAGTGGGACTACGAAAACAAGCAGTGGAAGAAGTGAAAGACCAAGAGGACCATAATACATACTTGAAGATAAAGGCAGACCAACTCACATACACAAAAATACTTATATTTCTGTATTTATCAATTGTCCACATACCTCAGATTGTGCATTTGGAAGACCACTTCCTCCTAAGGTCATTGTGTATTATAGAAATGAGAATAAAGGTAAAATGATAAAACATATGCCATTGTCTAGACTTTGACTTCTGCATCAATGATACTTTTACATTCTATGTTTTATATAGAAATTTAGGGGAGTGGATTGAGGCAATTCAAAGTCATTTGCTCTTTGTTGACCAATTTCTATTTTACAGTGTAAGAAGAGCTTGAATGATGATCTATATCTTTAACAGAATAACAATGTAGTGTTTGGTACCTTTAGCTCCCAAGAATCTTTCTCAGAAGAAGCAGCAGCTGTGCATCTTTTTTAAAAGATGGTTGTAAAGTTGCCACTAACTCAATCATCATCTTATGAACGAGTTAACCACTTTAATATCTCAAACTATTTTCAACAGCTAGTCACCTATGTTGGTCTCCATTGGTCTGGTAGTTTAAATTGTTAAATTTAACCACATACAACAGAAAGTAAGAAAAATAACAATAGGCTTTCAAAATAACCCATCCATGTATTTTGCCCATCAGTGTGCCTCCCTGTCAAACACCTGAACAGCCCATCCCATGTAGGGACCTCAAGATGAACACATATCTAATTGGGTTTATATAAGTGTGTTTCTTGGGTGCGATGAAGACTAAACTGATATTTTTTTAGATTTTTCAATAGTGCACAGACTTGAAAGCAACACTGTGGCCTAATAAGACCTTGCTGAGTAGATTCAACTAAATTAATTTATTGCCATCACAGTGGCAAATGCCATTTTGAACAATAGACAGACATGTATGACACATCTGCGTCATGGTAGACATTTGAACATGCGTGGTTGTCACTCACTGTGATCTGACTGATGGAATTTCAACTCGTATATTACTGTAAATTTCAGCAGTGTATATACACAGGCAAGTTCCTATATCTGTCAGGAGGGGGCACTATATACATTTGTAAGCTTTCAGAACTTCACAAACACTTCACCCAAAGCTATCAACATTTTTCAGTCAGAATAGTGACATTTACCAGATAACTTGTTTCTCCATATGATTATGCCGCATTTTCACTGATCCAGTGGCACATTCAGCGTCCACAGCATATACAGTTTTATCAGTTTTGATTCTAGTTTGTTTGTTACTGAGATTAAGCAAAATTTAATAAACTTATTTCCATTCAGTTTGGGGCATGGCACAAAGAAGAACCCTTTAAATTTTGGTCTGGATCCGGATCAAATGCAGGTATTTTTTTCACTTTTTTCTAAACATTTCCAGCTAAATTTTTTGATGTTTTCACCAAATTCTCAGGGGATAATTCCTGGATCTTGATGGGAAAAAAATAGTTTATATCTAAGGGACTGATATCTATGCGTTTGTACAATTTGGAGCAGCATGGTAGAATTGAAGGTGACCTCCTATTTGACCTATTCTGTCAATATAGCAACTGCAGACCCCCCAGTTTAAAATGATGGATATTTTTTTTCATTGCAGCAAAAGCTTTCAATGGGCTCTTAATGGCCATTAAATGGTGGATTCAGGATTTTCACAATCTTTCCTATTGCAAGAAATGGTGATTTTTCTAAATTGTCTTTTTTCAGAGAAAAATTCATGTATTAATTATTGAAAAAAATAGGGGACTGGGGTTTAGAAGTGTGTACAATTCAGCACAGATCCAAATAAAAATCTTGATCTAGTGAAATTTAAAAGTGTGTAAATTAAGTCTGATTGACTGATTAATTGATTGGCTATAGATTAATGCATAAATACAGTATACATTCTCTGTATTTTCTTATTTTCTTTTTAATGCCCAATTGTATTCTTCTCTTTCCCTTCACATGTTCTCTTGTCTGTTTGGCGTGGGATCAATAAAGTTGATCTTGTTTTAAAAGCAGCAACAGTTGGTAGAATGAATAAATCCTCAGATTGGCTCGCTGGGTTAGAATTAATACACGTGTATAAGTGTACACACGGAGTACATATATATATGTGTGTGTGTATATATATATAAATTAAAGTATTTATATATCAGCCGGTTTCTGAAGGCGGCGACACGCTCTAATGACGTCACTTACCGGATGAAGCGCTCCCAGCAATCCGGAAGAAGCCTCCCTGTGACGGAGCTGCTGCCTGCACCGCCTGAATAACGTCAGTGTTTGAGGAATGTTGTGGTTGTTTGTTGTGTACCTCATCTAATGATGCGTTCACATAACGAACACACGTAGCAGCTGGGTCGGGGGTCGGTCGCTGTTGTGCAGAGTTCAGCTTCCTGTTGTAAGACTCACAGTCCATGTAAACAGTCCGGACTGGTTCAGTCATCATGGGCAATGGAATGAATAAGGTAAGCTCTGCTCGTGCTCCTTTGCTTGTTGGTGTGTTGGTGTGTTGTTGTGTTGGTGTGTTGTTGTGTTGGTGTGTGATGTCAGCCTGACTCATCTACGTCCATCACGTCACGTGTTTTGTTCTGCCTCTCTGATCCTAACATTCATTTAACATGTGCAATGTTTCCTTAATGTGTAAACAGCTAATCACAGAACTTGTGCTGCTTCAAGTAATTAGTTCCAAACTTGGAAACCACAGCTGACAAGACCAGATTTTTTCACAGTGCCCACGAGCAGGGCACTGATTCAATCATCCTCTGTTGCTGATCCTGACCTCTGACCTTTGGGTGAGGGGCTCATGTAACTTGGCTCCAAGGATCAAATCAATAGATAATCAAATCATTGTTAAGACATTATTTAATCATTTGTACTATCAGCCCATACACCCATGTATGGTACCAGTGATGGTGAACATACATAATGACACAGATGCCCAGTCTATTATTCTGGCAATACAACGTGAAAATATATGTTGTCATTTAATTTGAAAGTATGTACTTACTTACATAAGTATTTTTCATCTGTACGTTTTTGTTTTTCTGTCATGTTTTTACTTCTTTTTCTTAGACAGATGCTGCCTCATAGTGCAAGTACAAACAGGGAAGAGGTTTCTGGCAAAATTCACATCACAACAACACGCTTAGTACATAGAACGACTTAAACGTTTGACTAGGAATGGCCAATATAGTCAATATCGATGATTATCACGATAAATATGATCATTTCCTACACATTTTGCTCCTGGGTGAATGTTATCATTTTAAACGCTTCTCTATGAGCAGAGAATGATAAACAGCTAAACATTCTACAAATCTGAGGTGGAACAGTTAAGTGTTACACCTCCTCACTGTGTTTACACAATATTACACATATGGTTTTATTGTGTAGACCGATGTTGAAGACCAACAGGTAAACACATAAATGCAATGATCTGACAGTAGTGCTGTTCTATACTGTAGGAGTTGTTGGAGTTTTGACCTCTCGTAGTAGTGGTACCTAAGTTGTGCAGCTAAATCTCAGCGGCTGCTCCCTGCTCGTCACTTTTGAACCGATAATCACACATCGCTGCTTCAGGCCTTCTATGGCTGCAGCTGATGCTTCATTTGCTGGTACTTGGTTCTTAAGCCCTAAGCCTTAAATCCAATCTGGCTCAACCCACCAACCTTTGCTGCTTTCATGTGAAGTTTTTGAAGCCGGACTGTAATGAATATCTAACCTGAGTGCAACATGTCTGTGACTGCTGCTTCACAGGTTGTTGATGGACTCTACCTGGGGAATATCAGAGGTAAGACAAACATGATGTGAACTGATTTGATGTTTCTTAATGTGATTGAATCAGAATAGCAGGGTCAGGCCAGGCGTCAGTACAAAAGGTACAAGGTCACATTCACAGGCCATAAATGCATGTAGGAATGAGCGGTGGATTATAGCAACCTGTGTTATTTGGGTATTTTAAACTGTGCATTTTTACAGAATATTGAAATGCTGTGCCTTATAGTACTTTGGGTTTTATCTATCAAATATGTGATTTTAAAAGTTGTTATGCTTTGCTGCCTCTCATAAAATAACAGCCAAGAGTCATTAGTGTTTTTGTTCCCTGGTGTATAACAGCCCCTTTGGCATTTGCAGCTTTCTATCTTTAGCTGCCATGATGATGGCTCCACATGATGGCACAAGCATTATGGTTATGAATAGTTCAAGTGAAATGAGCAAGTGACCACAGGATAAAGTGTACCAAATGATGATGCAGGGCAGTAAACAGCTGACTGACCTGCCTCTGCAGCCCCTTACAATACAACTGGTCTGAGTGAGTGGTGTGAAATTCACTAATTATTACTTTCTCTCCTTGTCCCAGATTCAGAAAACAGAGAAAGTCTGTCAAAGAATGGCATCACCCACATCCTGTCTGTGTACAACAATGCAAAACCTGTGTTTGAGGTTAGTGGACAATCCAGGTTGGCTGGTATTTTCTATCAAAAAAGTACTTGGTACAAACTCAGTAAATGCAGAGACCATTCACGCCTTTTTAATATTGTAATGTGGCCTGTCAGCCAGCAGGGGATGGTGATGAGTTATAGTTGGAGCAGAGGAGTTTTGTGGCTGAGAAGGAGAAGTTATTTATTTATTTAGTCTCTTTGTTGTTATCACTTATCTCGTGAAAGTTTCTTTGCACAATGACAATAAAAGGCATTCTATTATAGGTCCAGTGTGTAAGATTTAGGTGAAAGGGAACTATTGGCAGATATTTAATGTAGAATAATCCTCATGATGTTTTCACTAGTTCGTTTCATCTAAATTGTATGAATTGTAGTTTTCTTTTCCCCAGGAAAGGCCCTTTATATTTAAATACTTTATATTTAAATACTTTATATTTAAATACTTTATATTTACATCGAGGGGACCCTCTCTATGGAGGCCGCCATGTTTTTTAGTCCAGACTGGACAAACTAAACACCTTTTGAGTTTTCATGATAGTTAAAGACTACCACAGGTTCTTTTTCATGTTTGGAAGGAGAGGGTGAGGTGAGGGGTGTTCAGCTGCAACATGCAATTTCAACACTCGATATCACTAAATTCTACAGACTGTACATTTGGTTAAAGACGGGCAATAGTAAAACCAGATATAATTTAAAGAATCTTTAGCTATAACCGTCTTAGTTCAGCCTACTACAGACACATATATTCTACATATACATATACAGCAGATAACAATGATTGGTTTTAAACTGTGTATTTGGTAGAATCCACAACATGTTTTCCATTTTGGGAAATATATTTAACTCTGTTTATTAGAATTAAGTTAAACTCCAGAAAACATTAGTGATATAGCCCAAATTGTATCAATAATTATCACAATAAATGTTCCATTGTTATAGTTTTAAGTAGTTTACAGACTGAATTTTTGCTCTTAAATGCAGGTTGTGGTTTTAAACTCATTTTTACTCTTGATAAACAGAAAACCTTCTACAATATGAGGTAGATCAATGATGTGTTATATCTCCTCACTCTGCTTACACAATGCATTAGCGATATATCAATATACGTATGTTGGACCTTTGCTATATTGCAATTGACAGAAATGATAATGTGATAATTATTGATGTTGTTTTATTGCCCAGCCTTTATTCAGATTTAACATGCATGGTCTGTGTCTGGTTTCAGCTGTGATATTGTTTTTCATGTATGTTTTACAGGACATGACATATCTTTGTATTCATGCAGCAGATGCTTCCAGCCAGAACCTGTGAGTAAAACACACACACACAAAAACAAATTCCTAAATAAGGTAGCAAACACTGTTTTTACTACATACAAGGAATTAATGAAAGAACACAGGAAACACACGCAGACAGATTTAAAATGTCCTGTATGAGTCATGCAGTATGGTTTCAACACTGATGCCCACCGGTTGTGTTCCCAGAGTGTGACACACAAGCAATTTTACAGAAAATTAACTGAAAGATTTTTTTTTCTGCAGTATTCCTGCTGTTTTTAGATATTCACCACTGATAATGTACATCTTAAGCAGTATATTAGAGGGCAAAGTGACCAGGAGCGCTTTAGTTCTCATGATTTAAAAGTAGACCTTACAGTATTAAATTAGCACTAACAGGAGCACTAACAAGAGTTTTTCTTTTCTGTGTTGTACGTATATGCAGTACATGTATGTGTTTCAGAAGGAGATTCAGAGAGAAGTGCGTGTTTGTTGAGTCTTTGTTCATCAGGAGGCAGACTCTGTGTTGAAAGAGGGATGAGCTGTCCCCCCCACCCATGCAGCGGTCACTAACATAACACATTACTCATAGCTTGTCAATTTTGATGAAGGATCTGTGACCTCACATAACACGAGCTTTAGTAATTCTGGATTAAACAGTTGTCACGGACTAAAGGCACGAAACAAGGGTTGCAGTCACAGGTTGCAGTTTTGAGCATTAATGTCGTGGCTTGAGAATCCTCTACTCTACTGGTCAGTTAGGGTTCCTGCACTGACAGAGGTGGGATCGTAGAGGGTGGCCATAAATCCCCAATGCATTATACTCTTGTTGACAGGTGAAAAGCTGCTGTTGACTACATGTTTATTGGAAGCATATTGCTCTCTCCACCATCCAAGGGTCCATGTCTTCATGCTTGAATAGAGATCATCAATTAACCTGCTTAAAACAAGAATACAACATTGTAACACTCTGCCTGGTTGAATGCAGGCTGGACACTGATTCTTGGTGTCAAAAGGTTAATTAAGAACCAGTCAACCATGACCAGAACAATTGAGAATGTACAGAGTTGCTGTTAGACTGGAAGTGCAGAGATTATCTGCATATACACTGATCTGATGAAATGCTGGGGTTTTTAGCCCTAATTTGGAGCTTTAACTCTGCAGGTTGTGACTTTGAGCTCTGCAGAATGGAGATGAAAATGGAGCTGAGTGAAAGTAAATGTAAAAGGAGGTTTAGCGTTTGGTTGGATATTGCTGATTGGGTTGGTTGGAGGTGTTTGACCTCCACTGTTGCAATCAAGCGTCTCTCCCTCAGGCAGCACAGGAAGGAAACTTTAGTGTGACATCTGGCTGTTGGCCCCGACCACCCAAAGCTTTAATAAACCCCTTCTGTCACAATCACTGGTCTGACTGATAGGAGTGGTGAGGCCAACTGCCGCCACATCATGCTCGCCACCATCTAGGGGCCCTTATGGCCAGCTCTGATGGCCCCTCCCCTGTGTAAGGTTCAAAAGCAGGGATGGTCTTTCCTACAAAAACTTTTTTTGGAGTAACTGTAGCGGTTTGATATGTCTAGATGGATGTGAGGAAGTCGGGGACATATATGTAGCCCACAGTTACTGCCTTAATTGCCTTTGTCACTTACATATTAGTAACAACAGATAGAAATATTAGTAAAATGACCCTTAGACCCTCTAAAGAAAAAGGAAAAGCTCACAAAACCTTATTAGATTAAATGAAAGTTGCCAGTCTTAAAGGTTCATTGTGTAGAATTGAGTTACATCTAGTGGTGCAGCTGAATACGTCTCACCTCACTGTCCTCTTCCAAACATGAAAGGGGACCTGTGGCAGCCTTCAGTTGTCATGAAAGTCAAGATTTAGTTCATCCAGTGGACTACTGTAAAAAAACATGGCAGCCTCCATATAGGAGTGAACATATAAAGTATTCCAATATAAAGGGCCCATTCTAGGGTAAAGAAAACAACAATTTGTACAATTTAGATTTTCACACATTAGTGAAAACATCACTTGGTTTATTTTGTGTTCAATTTACACAATTTCCCCCTGGGATCAATAAAGTATTTCTGATTCTGATTTCTCCCAAAAGATCCCTTTGCCTTACATCCTACACACTGAACCTTTAATCAGGCTTAGAAACATCCCTCTGATTGTCAGGCTTACAGTGGGTGATGACTCTGACTGGCATAACAAAGGTGAAATGGAGGGGGGGCCAGGGGGAACACTCCTGAAAAGTGTGTTATGGGTTATTTGCACATTGTGCGCAGCATAAAGATGCACATCAAAACACTTCCAACGCTAGAGTCAGTAGAGCAAAGATCCTCCAAGGCCCAACAGTCCCCTTTTGAAACCACATTTAAATTCACTAGATTCAGATTTTTATTCAGATCTGCTCACTCAAAAACACCTTTAAACACGTTTAATTCTTTTTCTAGAGAAATCAATGAACATGTTCAGGAAGAATAATACCCTATATCTCACAATGTTAAAGATAGTGAAACAAATCCTGGATCGACCCAGTTATCCACATCCACACCAAATTTGAATGGCTTCTTTTCTGATGCATACTAGATCCTATACCAAAGTTTCATGGAAATCGCTTAGTAGTTTTTGCGTAATAACCTACTTAAAGGTTCAGTGTGTAGAATTTAGTGATATCTAGTGTTGAAATTGCATGTTGCAGCTGAACACCCCTCACCTCACCCTCTCCTTCCAAACATGAAAAAGAACCTGTGGTAGCTTCAGTTGTCATAAAAACTCAAAAGGTGTTTAGTTTGTCCAGTCTGGACTAATGTAAAAACATGGCGGCCTCCATAGAGAGGGTCCCCTTGATGTAAATATAAAGAATTTAAATATAAAGGGCCTTTTCTGGGATAAAGAAAACTACAATTCATACAATTTAGATGAAATGAATGTGAAACATCATGAGATTTCTGGCAATAGATCCCTTTCACCTAAATCTTACACACTGGACCTTTAATAATAACCTACTTGGTGAAGGTAATGAGATGTGCACGAGTGAAAGGACCCTGCATGTTAAACACAATTAACCAGATGTGCTGTGGGTCAAAAAGTTATTATTTCTTTTTTTTCTCTGGATTAAACTGGTCAAAACCTCAAAACTTTGTCACAAGGTAATTTCTTTTGTATGTTAAACAAGTTGGCCGGAAACCTCTGTGCTAGGGAAGGCAAAGCAAAGTGCTGAGGAGACATCTTTTGAAGAGGAGTTTGGGTCTCAGGAAGGAGTAAAAAAGAAAAGTGGCAGTCGATCTATTTTAGCCTCTGTCTGTTATTCTGTCTGCTGTTGAGTAACCAGCATCTGCTCCTCAGGAGACGCTGTTATCTGCCACACAGCTCTTGATTATGCAAAACACCATCAGTGTTTCCTGACACTGAATGGGAGCCAGTTGCACTATGTTGTGTTAATAATTTACATTCTGAGGATTTGTGTGCTTTGTATCATAAGCAGCTCTTGTTATGTTGTTGTTGTACAACTGAGTTTGGATTTTAGGATTTCTTTGCTCAGTTGGCTTGTATCTTTGAGATGGCTGTCTGATGTGCATAATGAAAAAAACGTATGGTCCACCTAAAGAAAGTACAAACATTGTTTTAAGTTCAAATGATTCACTTTTTCTTGTTGAGACAGATAATAAATTATTGCTGGACAGAAAAAGCCAAGCACATGTACTTCCCTTCCCTAACTACTGTCTGAGCTCTGGTCTACCACAAACTCTCTGTTTGAGCAGAGCAGACCTTTTTTCTCACATGACTAGTTTGAGTGGTGGAAAGAAAAATCACTACTGTCCACTAAGTCTTTTTCTTAGGACTAATACAAATCCATCAAAACTACATTTCTCTTTCTGGAACTAATTTGAACTTCTACCTTCAGTTTTGACAGTCAAAATCAGAACAGTACATTACAGTTTCGGTGAAAACTGTTTGTAAAACGGAGTTAGGGCCCCGAGTTTCAATTCAAGGTGTACTTTCTCATATCCTTATGTGTACTCTATTTTTACCTTTTCATCCGTGACACCACTCTGCCTAGACAAAAGCAAACTACTTTCCTCATTTGATGAGCCAAAAGTGTTTGTGATACTGAATTCAAAACGTTTGTTTTTATGTCCATTCTACACACCATAGAATCATGTGTGCTATATGAGATAAGTCAGAATTTGGAAAATAGTTAAAGTTGTGTCTGTTTTCCTTTCAGATCGCAGCATTTTAAAGAGTGCATCAGCTTCATCCACGAATGTCGCCTGAATGGTGGATCTTGTCTCGTTCACTGGTAGGTTTTTATCCAAAGCTGTTACCAGCTCCTTGTTGAAAGTGTGCCGATTCATATTGACTGTGCATGTAAGCCTTCAGCTGTGAGAAGCATTCATTACCTGTCATTGACCTTTTTACCTGTAAGAAAAATGGTGTTATGGATGCAAATGACCAAACTGATCAAGTGTCCCATGTGTTGCTGTAGTCTGGCAGGTGTATCCCGCAGCACTACCATGGTGGTGGCCTACCTGATGACTGTCACACACTACAGCTGGGATGAGTGTCTGTCTGCAGTTAAGGCCGCTCGCTCTATTGTCGGCCCAAACTTCGGCTTCCAGCAGCAGCTGCAGGAGTATCAGCAGACGCAAGTCTTAGAGGTACACACGCTAACACACAAAGGAACACTGACATGGTGAATACATACACAGGCTGGGGGCTGATACAAACATATATGAAAGTCTGTGAAATTAGGGAACATGCACACCGACGTCAATGGATGTGATGCAACGGAACAAACAATACCTACAGAAAACATTCAGGCCCTTTTTTGCCACTGGTATTTTCAGGTAGTGGTGGGTTATGGGCTGTTTTGGTGATTTGCCAAGGAATTCACAGGGTCATGCTCCACGTGCAGTAGGTGGTTAACCTATCGAAGGTTAATTGTGGTTGTCTTGTTGTCATGGAAAGGGAGATACCCGACAGGTGGGCTGTCCCGTGTATGTTTTCATTAATGTGTAAATACTGTCGAGCTAAATAAACAGTAGATCATTATTTCTGTGATGGCTGTGTGGAAACTGAGATTCACAGTGTGGGACGAAAACTTAACAGCATCACATCTCACATCAGGGAGGTAGTTTGAAAGAAAAGTTGTGACTCAGATAATACATTGGTAAGAACATAGCACTGATTTGTAAACTTTATTTGTGAAAAATGTGATTCTAAGATTCAAATCTGAACTCAGAGCAAGTGGTCCTAATTTTATACTCTTACTTATCAGGGGGCACTTTTGTGGTGATGTGTGAACATGTAGGTGAACATAGAAACATATATTTATATATATATATATATATTTATAAGATACATATGTAGAAAGGGTTGGGGGTTAGGTGTCTGGCATTTCACAGGTAAGGAGCCTTTTGGGTACATAATGCGTGACCCTGCCTAATTACTCATACTTTTGATTTGTCTACTTCCACTTTAAAGAATGTCACCACTTATAGGAAGTATTAAGTGGCTTCATGGTTTTATGTCCATTCTGGTTTGGAGAATTTTTTCACCAAGACAAAAGATCAAGCAGTGTAACTGATGAATCACAGGTACACATGCTTGTATTAAAAATGCTGGTTTAAACCTTACAGACAACATTTTTTGAGTTATCAGAAAACGAGCTGGAGTGAGAAAATTTGGATTTTATTTTGAGTCATTGTCCCCAAAGCATTTTGCCATTGACAGGATGTGTTGTATATGAACACATTGTAGGCAGCTGTTCACAGCTGTTCAAATGTTGCAGTTACTTGAAGGCACCTAGTGCGTGATTTCATTACAGTGGCACTTATCTAACCATTGCCCAGAGAAGGGGAACTGCAGGGGGGTTGCTGGGATTGCATCAGGTCAGTTCTGCTCATCACGTGTTGAGCATTACTGTCAGCACCTTGCAACATAACATGATTGAATAATCTGCTTATTGCTTGTGGATCTTGCAGTGATTTCGAGGATTTTAGAGGAAATCTGTATGTTGTCTGTTGAATTGGAGTTTTTTACTTAAACCTTGAATAGGGAGGGAGGAATCCTTAGGACAAATATGTTGCTTTGCTACAGCTGTATCTATATGGGCACTCAGCAAACACATACGCTAAGGTTAACATCCTTTCTCACCGTGTGAAAGTGAAAGTAAATTCTTGGATCCACCTGTTTATCTGAATCTGCTTAAGTAGTTTTTGAGTAATCCTGCAGAAACACAGACAAAGAAAACAACACACAAACATAACGAAACAGCTTACAGCCACAGGATGACAACAACAAAGTGCATGAAATACAGTGTACATCCAATTTGTGCCTTTCCAAGAGTCAATGCCATTCTATGAATCTTTCGATTCAAGCATTTATCTCAAGGACATGAGCTCCAGTGGGACTCATTTCTGACAGTAAAGCCATCATGTTAACATTTTGGTATATTTGACATCAAGTTTTCTCTTTTAGTTTTCAGCCATCTTCATGTGGAACTCTCAAACGGACTTTGTAGCTGCTGACAGGATTTCTTTTTTTAATGATGACAGAATTACAGTGCCCAGCATCTTTTACAACCCCTATGTTATACATATGTTATCTGTTATCTTGATACTGTGCTTTTGATTGGTTATTCATTGTTACAGTTGTCTTGATCCTATGAGTCAGGGCTGTACTGTTTTGTCTTTTCAGTTTACAGTGACAATACTAATTTTAGTAAGATGAATGTAGTACTTTCAGAGTGACTTTCACTTCACATTGTCTTTCAGAAATAATAAGATATTGCACAAAACAGTTCCTGGACATCCTTTGTGCAATTCCTTCCTTTTGGGACAAGATGCTGTCTCTGAAAACTCTACATTCTTGTGACAATTAATATAAAAATATAATTAATTATAATTAATATAGTTTTTAACACACAATTTATACTGCTATCGTTTCTATCTTCAGATACTAACAACTGCCAAAAACCTTAAAGATATAGAAACCTGGAAAACTGGAAAGTGAATTTATGGAACAAATTGAATCAAAACTCAGATTTTCTCCTCTGCAGCGGTAATACCAGAAAATGCCATGCTGTTGTTAATTGATTTTTCCGTACAGATTTGCAGGCCTTTAACCAGGCAGTAAAGAGCATCTTGTAGATTGATTATGTGTCATGACTTTCCAAGATGATGAAATACAGTTAGATGAATATTTATAAAGTGCAGATTTTACAGTAAGTAAGATTAAGTAAGATGAGTGAAGGGAAACTCCTGAGTCCCAGGTAAATGTGGGAGCAGGAATGTTTCACTAAAAGCTTTCTGCCCTGTCTTAGGGTTAGGGTTAGGGCTAACCCCCTTATCCTATCTGCCAACTCCAAGTGCAGAACAAGGTTTCTGTTTGTCGCCTCAAACTGAATATGTGGATTATTATTTCATGACAGTTTCTTCCATGCTCTTGAATTTGTTGAAAATGTCACCTCACTCTCAGAGTTTTACTTAAAACTGTTTAACTGAGTAAACTCATGTCTTGGCAAATAGACCCAAGATATCAAGTACATATTTCAAATCACTATAAACAGGTGCAGCATTTATGACCACAAAGGTGCACATACTGAACACAAGTTAAGTAGAAAAATATGGAAGAACAGGTCATTTAGGCATTTAGGCCCCGACTTCATCGCTCCCCCTGATATGATTACATAGATATAATGAGAGGGATGAGCAAATATATTGAACTCTCCTGTCTGAGTCTGCAGGTGGGTGCTGGGGTGGTGGAGGGGCAGACTTGACAAGCAGTAAAACTAACATAGAGCAGCAGAGGCATTGACAAGCTAAAGGATCGATGGGAAATATTTACAGGTTGAATAAAAATTGGGAGGGTGTGTTTAACAGAGTGGAATATTGTGGAACAGCAGTAGTGCAGCTGGAGTTGATTGACTGACGCAGCACACAAGCATCTCTCCATAGAAAGAAAACAAGTACATGTACTGAAATGATTTGATCATATGTTTGGTTCATTTTTTACCATAAATCCTTAAAAAGTATCCCATAATAAGTGAAAATCATGCATTCAGACCATTTCGTCACACTTCCGTTATTTCTAATTAACATATAATGTAAAGATTGATAAAAAAAAATCCTCTTGTGAAAAATTGGACGTGGCTTTGACACTGTCTACAAGGTACCACAGGGGAAAATCAGATTTGCTTATCTTATGTATGCACATTGTCCTGTCAGCAAGGTATGGAACACTGTAATGTTATTTGATTTAACACAATAAGGTGATGTTGTTTCTTTGTTTTTTTTTTTGTCACTCCTCTCGTCCCTAGTACCGAGCATGGTTACAGTCCAGTTTCCGTCCCAGTCCATTTAATGACCAGGAGCAGGTGGAAGCCCTCCTGAGCCAGTACACAGAGCAGCAGGCGAGCCAGAGGAGAGGAGCAGATCAGCGCTGGATAAATCATGGTGAAGCTGTCTCTGCTCTGCCGTCTAACGCTGATGATCCTGAAGGCAGCAGCTGAAACATGCTAAAGTCCTCCTGCCCAGTTCTGTCTGGAAAAGGCAGCAGCTTTTATTCTGTACTCAATTCCAAATCAACCCCTAAATTATAATTATAGCCAAGGCATTTGTACGAATGCCCCCTTAAGAATCAAGTTTTTTAAGCCTTTCGTTAACATAACTATATTTGAATCGGTCATAGTCGATTTGAAGCAGTGGAGGTTGATTTAGAATTGTTCAACAGACTCGTTTTCACTACCAGTACCTCCCATGCTCACTTACCTGAGTACAGCCACAATATCAGTGCTCACAGACGCCTTATTCCAAACACCTCAGCACCTTAGCCATGATGAATACACTACACTCCCATGTGGTCACATCACACCTGCAGCATTCAGCTTGGTAGCCTTAAAGATGTGACTGATTATGAATGGAGTCCTAAAGGAACAATTTGCCGCTAATTTGCCAGATTGACGGCATAAGATTTATGCATCCTACTGAAAGCTGCCGTAATGCTTGACACGATTAACACTGCACATGCTGATGAACTACACAACGAGAACGGCTCTCGGTGGAGCTCATACCTCCCCCAAGGCCCAACATTTGCACATTCTTACAGATACACTCTCATAGGAGGCAATAACCAAATATAGGTAGATTTTCTGGCCACTTACAGAGGTTACAACAACAATAAATACAGTACTGCCGCACATCACTGCCATGTATTAAACAGCTTTTGTTCACACCTAGTTGGATACTGTTCTTGATATCAGATAACACTGGGATGACTTTTTTTAGTAAACTCTATTTGTAAAGAGCATTGGTTCCATATATCTATTGTGGCTTTGTAAAGACACACACATATGAAGGAGGAACATACGAAGTAGGTTTAAAAATTGGCAAAAGGTTCCTTTAAGTAAAGCGTACCGGGTTAAACTGAGGAGCTACATGAAGCATAGCTGAATGAATCTGTAACGACACATGAAGGATCTCTGTAAGTCTTCCCGATGATAATGAAGCTCTGATTTATCTTTTTTTGTGACTAAATTGATTTGTGTTATAATTTCATGGGTACTGTCAATTTTTTGGTGTTTTTATGTTACTTTTTTTTTTTTTATAATATGATGCAGTGATTGATAAAAAATATGGAAACGGGAATAAATCTGAACTATCAACACCATGGTATTTGTGTGTAAATAAATGAAATGACCATTTACATGGTTAATATTGAACTTCTCTGTAGATCAGCTGCTCGTCTCATGAAGCATCTTGATCACTGCACTTGTAATCCCAGATAATCCTGTTGAATGTAAAAGTCTGTTTTAAATTAGAAATGTGAGGTTTCTGGTTTTACTCTTCTCAGGTCTCATTTAGGTAGTTTTGTGTATAAAATGATGAAACTATTCTATAGAATTTATTCTTAAAGATTTTATTTTTCAGAAATGCAACTTGCTCTCATCAGCTTCAGCAGGAAATACTCTACCTCATGTTTCCTTTGAACTGATCTCTGAGAGGTGGTGCATACATCTCTGGGAATCTCCTGGTTTTGGCCTCTTGCTTATTTGCATAATATTTGATTACTTTATTTCTGAGGCTGCACAGTGGTCAGGTAATAGATGTTCAGGCAATAGATGTTCAGGCAGCCTATATCCTGGCAGGGAATCCAAGAAGGTGTTCACGCTATTATCACCAACAGAAACTAGGTCAGGCTTTGTGTAAATTAAACAAAAGGTAACAGTAAGAGGAAATGCAGTTGGAATTTGAGGGCGAGACTTGAACCTGTTCTGTGTAATGCAGTCAGTGCTGTTATGATACTTACTACAATGGGCCTATTTCGTGAGTTGGCTATTTATACTTTTGTTTGTCAGATGTAGATGAGCTGAACTGATTAAATAAACATTTAATAAATCCTGTTCCATCAGGACTTTTGAAACCTTGCAAGCTTTTAATTCTGTATTACACCTTGCATATGTGTAACAACAAAAATATAATTTGAAAGTTCACAACTAATAATTACTCTTGTCAATTAATCTGCAGATTGTTGTCTTGATTAATGGCCTAATAATTAGGTCTCTATTTTGTCAGTAAATCAGGAAAATATCTGTTACTTGTTGCCAAACATCAGCTGTTGTGTTAAATTAGCTTTTTTTGTGTCTAAAGTAACCCTCAATTATCAGATTACTATCATGTAAAATGAATTCAAACTATATTTTTTGACATTTATACATGGAAACTGACATTTGAGTTATAAATTAACCAACTCTCAGTATCAGCCCCAACAGCCTGTTACACTATGACCTTATGGTGGATAAACTGTAAGGCTAGAATAATGAGAGGGACCCTGACAAATAACTTTGATGAAGCTTTATTTATTTGTGTGACCTACGAGCCTTGATTAAACACAGATGAGGAAGGTGGATAGAATATGAGTTATATGAATACTAATACTAATAACTGATTATACAGCACCTTTTCAAGTGTGTCACAAAGAGGACAAATAAAAAAAAACATCACAGACAATAAGCAAATAAATACAATGTTATTTAAAATCAAAGACAGTACGTAGAATAATAATAATAATTGTAAATATGGTTATCTTTTGTACATGGATGTTTGATGCTGCTGCTGCTGTTATTGCTATTTTTCACACTATATAGACAAACATGTATTAATTGGGTGATTGGTTTTAATGAGAAGGATAAAAGAAAAGTAAGCAATTCAAAAGCATGAGAACATGGATTACTCCCTCTTACTCCTGATATAAGGTATTGATCAGCACACAGATGTGAACTCTTCTTAAGACCAAGACCCCACCACTTGATTCTTGGATCATTCTGATAATAAACACATGTAGTCAGAGACTTGATCCGGAGTAATGGAGCTTCTTCAAACACACACACACACACACACACACACACACACACACACACACACACACACACACACACACACACACACACACACACACACACACACACACACACACACACACACACACACAGTGATCCTGCTCCACCTGCACAACAACATCTCTGTGACGTGAGTGGGCGCAGAAATCCCCCAGACTCAGGGTACCTTGTGACTCGTGGGTTCTGCCTCTCCACGTCCTTGCAGCGTGGGCAGCGACTTTACAACCATCGCTTCTATCAGACCATTTCTTGTAAACGCGCACACTTAGGAGAACATCACTTCCGGAGTGGGCGGGGGCCGTAGCGACACTTCAGCGCACTCATTGGTCAGAAGCGGCGCTGTCGCTCAGCTATTTCATTCATCAATAAACTCTGTGGGCATCTGTCATCACATCAGGATAACTCACACAGAGGCGAGAGCTCAGGTCTTTATCAGTGACTGAACTAATGTTTTACCTTGGTTGAATACTCATTATTATAATATTATAATCTTTCTTTTTTGTTTTGTTTTGCCTATCATCATCATTTAGTTGCTTTTAAAAAGATCCAAAAACACCAAGATGTCTAACCCTGGAGGCCGGAGGCTGAAGCAGTGGCTGGTGGAGCAGATCCACAGTGGTCAGTACTGTGGGCTCCAGTGGGAGGACGAGAGCCGCACCATGTTCCGGATTCCGTGGAAACACGCAGGGAAACAGGATTACAACCAAGAAGTGGACGCATTCATCTTCAAGGTTTGACAGATCCCTTGTGGAAAGATTGATGAAACTAACATGGTGGATCTAGCTGTTTAAATCTGGTGCTTCTGTGGTCCAATGATAGTATAGACCTGTAACTGTCATTGTTTGATTGGACTGTAATTGATAAACAGACTTCACTTTGAACAGTAACAAAGGTTTCATGTTATTTTCACAAAAATGTGGCCAACAAATTTGAGAACTTCACAGAAAATCAGATTTTCTTTGTGTTTTTTCCATCCTTAATTCCCCCTCCCACACACACACACACAGGCCTGGGCTGTGTTTAAAGGCAAGTTTAAAGAGGGGGACAAGGCCGAGCCTGCAACATGGAAGACCAGACTGCGCTGTGCCCTCAATAAAAGTCCTGACTTTGAGGAGGTGACAGAGCGGTCTCAGCTGGACATCTCCGAGCCTTACAAAGTTTACCGCATCGTACCCGAGGAGGAGCAGAAGCGTGAGTTTTTCTGTTTTTGCTGCTCTTGTGTTCACTATGAGTCAAAATCCAAATGTTGTCTCAATGATTATTGTATTTATTTTTGACATTTGAACCACCGATGTCTTGAGAGCCTGCATCGCTCTTCTGTGACTCATCATGAGAAAACTATGGATCATTAACAACAGTGCGGCAGCTAAAACCACTGTGTTTGAACCATGAGAAGAAATCACAGAGAGTTATTCTGTCACCCACAGACGGTAAAAACTCAATGATGGCCATGGCAGCTCCAACGAGCTCTGGTGACCTCACTGACTGCAGCCCTGCAGAAATAGAGGAGCTCATGAAAGAGGTGAGGCTGCTTCTCACTTCAAACTGTGAACTTTACCTCTCACCTCTCCTGCTGCACTCTTTCACTTTAGATGCACTTTGCCTTTTTTACCTCATTACTGTTTATGTCAGCACCACCCACTTAATCTCCACAGTTATGACTCGTAGGAAGGTGCTGTGTTGAAAACCTTTTTGTGTTGTGGTATTTTGCAGGACGAAGGCTGTAACATCCAGGCCAGTCCAGAGTACTGGTCCCAAGGCAGCATCAGTGGTAATGCAGTTTGTTTTCTCTGCCTTTAGTCTCATCTCTCATGCACGACTCTTAGTTCCGTCTTTGTGAGATTTGAGCTTTAATGTCTTTGAAAATAACCACAGTGGAAAGCTCAGTGTTGACTGTGGGTGCTAAATAGAGGTTGTTTGCTTGTCTGTTAGATTCTGCAATGGAAGGATTGACTAACATCCTGTTGAGCTTTGCTGACTGAGGCGATTATTTCTTTGGGAGAGAAACATTATTTCTGATGATGCAGCAGAGTATGACATGACACTGTGATTGTGTCCACTGCGCTAAAAAGTCTCTTAAGTCTTCCTCCCTTAAATCCACAGCTTTCCCACAGCAGCTGGACCCTTTGCCATCTGGTGCTGTCAGCTCAGGTACGTATTTTGTATTAGATCAGATCCACAATTAAGCATTGATAGTAATAATGAAACATGCAGGGGCTATACCTTAATTCGTATACATGTTCTCCTCTACAGCCTTCTCCCAAATGATGATCAGTTTCTACTATGGAGGGAAACTGATGCAGAACACACTGGTAACTCACCCTGAAGGCTGCAGGATTTCCCCACAACAGCACCTGGGCCGCAGCATCCTCTACAGTTCAGACAGCATGCAGAATGTTCACTTTCCCCCTGCTGAGCTCATCGAGTACGACCGCCAGCGCCACGTTACGTGCAAGCTCCTGGGACACGTGGAGAGAGGTGTGCTGGTCCGTTCCAACCAAGAGGGCATCTTCATCAAGAGGCTGTGCCAGAGCCGTGTCTTCTGGAGCGGGCTGGGAGACGTGGGCTCGCCGTACAGCTCAGTGCCCTGTAAACTCGAGAGGGATGCTGTAGTCAAGATATTTGACACAGGAAGGTTTCTTCAAGGTAAGTTGTTATTTGAAAACTTTGAAGACTCTTAATCAATGCATGGTCTGACCACTAACTGTTAATGTGCACTGTATGTTCCAGCTGTACAGCTGTACCAGGAGGGTCAGCTTCCTGCTCCTGATCCGACAGTGACTCTGTGTTTTGGAGAAGAGCTCCACAATCTCAACAATGCCAAAAGCAAACTACTCATTGTGCAGGTAGGACCAGTCAAGACGTAACGTGTGTCTCACTCAAACAGTTGAGAAAATGAGCAAAATAAGACTTTTCTTCAACCCAGATATTGGAGTCTCGACATCCTGTCAAATCACACCTCTCTGTCTACTCTCCCTTTGCAGATCACTGTGGTGAACTGCCAGCACCTGCTGGAGGCCGTGAACATGCGTCGCTCCCAGCCTTACTGCAACAACCCAAACCTGGACATGTCTGATGCTGCGACCAATGAGCAGATGGCCCACATCTATCAGGACCTGTGCAGCTACAGTGGACCCCAGAGACCAGCCTGCTACAGGGACAACATGCCGATCACTGCCTGAGCTGTGAGCAGTCATACACCTTCAGCATGTACCAGACAAGATCAATTTTCCTCACATACTCTGTGTGGCATGGCTCATTATTAGGATGTACCTAATATAAATATAAAAGTAATGTTCATATCTGTACAGTACTGATACAAACTCAGAAACAGTATTCAGAAATTACACACAACTCACCTGCTGCATTCTGTCGATTGTATTAAGAAATCTTCTATATATTTTACTGAAAGTTTCATAACAACAGTTTGTATGTTCTCTCAAAAGTATTTTATAATGTGTCATTATCTTTGTTGCTGTTATTGCAGCTGAGTCATTTTATGGTGCGGCCATTTGGATAAACTGAACAATATAGGCATTTTTGTCTGATATTTTTCTATTTTCTTTTTATAGTAAATAATAAATCTTTATGTTCATTGATAAGTAACTGCACAGCATTTTAAATGCAATGTGGCCTCAAATTGCTGATAGGTTTTACTATCTGACTGTTTTATATGGGCCTAATTTTACTTAATTTTGAATGACAAATTAAACAGTTTTTATTGAACTGCACATGTGTTTGTCTTTGTATAATCATATGTATGTTTATTATTTATTAATTCTAAAACATACCTTTGCTATTTTAAATTTTTGGTCATGTCCTTTCAATCATTTCATATATCAATACAGCATTCAAATCAATGTGTAGCGCTTTGTAGCAACATAATTACACAAAATCTGATGGTGCAGGATAGGCTGAAAATAACCGTTTTTGAGTGACTTTATTTCACATGTGATGAGTGAAACAAAACTGTTTTAATGCCTGCACCATTTCATGAAACAGAAATGTCTAAAATGGCTTATGCATACAACAATTCCCCAAACTGCCATCCAGTTCTTTAGGAATCCTGATAAATATTTAGGATCTTGTTTGGAATTTGAAAAAAACAACAACAAATGTCTGTAGGAGAGGTTAATCTAAAATTCTGCATATATAAAAATTTACAATATGAACTCAACATTTCATATTATCTTGGAAAAAAGATTTACCAATGGCTTAATTGAAAAAACACTGGTTCTGTCACTTCATTGGCAATAGCAAAGTAGTTAAGAGGGAACTCCTCCAAACTAAATACTATATATTACTCCAGTGTAGGAATGATGAAACTAAAACAATGTATGAAACTAAAAGAAGGATCTTGGCTACCCAAGACAAGGAAACTCTCAGACAAGCCCCTCACCATCACTCCAGTGATGAGCTGACTCTGACTGATTGAATGAGTCAGAATGAAGCGATGACATCTCTTAGTCTTCATTATTCCTGATGTCTCAAATGGTTTCTCAGTTAAAATCATGAGGTGAAAACAACAGGGTAATGGAGCAAGAATGAGAACCATTTAGAATCAATAAACAATTCTCAGTAGGTGTCAATAACTTACTAACTAACTATTAATAATGACGGTAATACATGAGAAATACCTGGACCACACACACACACACACAAAGATTTGATTTCAGTTCCCCAATACAAAACACTCATGTTTCCAATGGTCATTGTAAATACTTCCACACATACTGTACACATATCATTAATAAAGGTCTGGTTCTTCATCAAATTTACCTGAATGGTTCAAATTTATATAAAAAATAAACAAAAACAGACAGAAAAAAAAAATGTGCCCAAATAAAAAAAGTAATTAATTAAGACACAAAAATAAATACATGTTGTAATCTCCCAAAGAAAACTACTTATCTTAGCTCTTCAGGTTGCATTAATTGTATAGCCAACTACTAAATACTTTTGAGTTTCTCACTCAATGTGTTTTTCACCTATGAGAAAGTTTTAATGACTCATACAAATACTGCATAGTTAAAGAAGTCATGCGCTCCTCATATGACAGTAATTGATAAAACTTTTAACTCATATTTGTATGAATGGTTCACTGAATAAAACCACAGGTGTGTGTTTACAGGTGTGTGTGTGTGTGTGTGTGTGTGTGCGTGTGTGTGGGTGTGTGTATTTGTATGTGTGTGTGTGTGCGTGTGTATGTGGTTATCTATATAGGGGAGTTCTATCTAAGTTTCACAGAACAGGAACTTACTTCAAAAACTGTCACAGGAAACTGACTCTACCCCCACTCCTCAAATATGTGCCTGAGAATGGATTAATGTCATGTGCTTACACAATAAGATATTCATCAAGGATATAACTAGTGTGTGTGTGAATAAGGAATCACAGGCTTGCATAATGTTTGGGTTCAGATTAGTTTCAATAAAGAAAAACCTCAGAACAAGGATTGTTTTAGAGGCCGAAATACAGATGTTGTTAGTTTTCTCCTAAACTTCTTGCCAACGTTTAAAGCGGTAAATAATTCAGTGAAATTTAATTATTTAAAATCTGTTTTTTAATTTAAATTTTCTAATTCTTTATTTTACTTTAGTAAATCTAGTAAATTTTGTGTTCCACTTTTCTGGAAGCCAATGATTTACTTTATTATTTTATCTTATTGTACTGTTTTTCTTTTCTTCTTTTTTTTGGTCAAATTTACAATAAATGTTGTTATGTTGTATGTTGGGTAATATGCTTGTGCACTTTCTTGCAGAGAGTTAGATAAGAACCAATAAAATCCGCTGTAGAAAATAGTTCCCAATAAATATTCAATTTACTCTTGTTTGAGCTTGCTTAAAACTACAGTGCTCCGCTATTTTAATATATCAATTAACTTTTTTCAAAAATCTAAGTGTATCATTTTAGAAGTGTTTCAAATGTAAGATTGAGTTTGTCAGAAATATGATGTAGATTATTGAAATACTGAACTTCTCTCAGTTATAAACCTTGATCACTCACTGTGATATGTTCACTCAGTTACTTAGGTGAGAGTATTGCTGGGAAAAGAGCGTTAAACAGATTTAGGGATGCTGATGTAGGAGGAAGTATTGTTTTTCATAAAGAGTACTTTTACTTCTGATATCGTGTTTCTTGTAAACACACTATTCTTTAGCTATGTATTGCAGCATTAATGGTTGAACTTATGTACAGGGTTTGATATTGTCTCAATTCAATTCAATTCAATTTCAATTCAATTTTATTTGTATAGCGCAAAATCCTAATATACATTATCTCAAGGCACTTAACATAAAAGGTCAAACCTTAAATCTTATTAATATAAAGAAACCCAACAGTTCCCAGAATGAGCAGCACTTTGGCGACTGTGGAGGAAAAACTCCCTCATTAACAAGGAGAAACCTCTAGAACCAGACTCAATGTGGGCGGTCATCTGCCTCGACTGGTTGGGGTGAGCAAAGAAAAAGGGGGAGGAGAGGAGAGATGGGTGGAAAAGAGGGGAGAGAAGAGAGAGAGATAGTGGGGAGAGGGAGAGAGAGAGGCGAGAGAAACCGGGATCACTTGAGCACCATCAGGATTCAGATCTGACTAGTCAAAACGTAAACAGTAACAGTGTATAGACTTGTTAATTAATATTGATAACAGGCACAATTCATATAACAATTAATTACTGAAGTGTTGTAATTAATAATAGTAATAGTAGTAATAGTTCTTGTCCTGCAGTTCCGGGGTCAGAGATATCTGAAATGAGAGAGAGAAAAAGAGAGAGGGGGACTATGGGAGGAAAAAGTGACTTATTTATTTTAATACATGTCAATAATATGAGTGTGGGGGGGCAGAGAGACAGAGAGAAGTGGAGAAGTGCTCTGTCTCCCGTCCTCTGTGGGGAGTGTGACTGGAGGAGAAGGAGACACATGCTCATGTGCAGTTTTTGCCAACACTGTCTCTTTTCTTCTCACATTTTCAATGTCTGTGGTTCTCTTTGTGTTGCAAAATCTCTCTGTGACATCTGTGGCTTCCCACAATTAACCATTAGAGACAAGTGACAAACAGAACTGATGTTGCCAACATACGGAACCATGGCTGTCTGCTCCATAACATGTCACACAAAAATGTTCACCGACATTTAAAAGAAGAAGCATGTGTTTCATGAAGTAGCAGCGCTTCAAGGAAATTAAGCAAAAGAGGAATAACTGCAAATTGAAAGCTTTTCCTTGAAGTTTAAAAAGAATTACTTTTTTGCCTCTTGATTTGCTGCTGACTCATCAGTCCTCGTACATAGTTTGGTTTTTTGCTCAGCACCTTTCAGTTATGCTGTTGCTTTCCACCGCAAAATGAGAAAATATGTTTGTACTTCGATCTTAGTGAGGACACTCATTGACATAATACATTCACTAGTCCTAACCTTCGTAATATTAATAAATTAATAATCAAAATCTTAACCATCCAAACTAAATGCCTAAACCCCACCCTCACCCTAAACCTATTTCTAACCCTAACACTAAAACAAAGTCTGAGGACCAGCCAAAATGTTCTCACTTTCCTAAAATGTCCTCTCTGTAGGGTCTATGCTTAAAATGGTCCTCACAAAGACACAAGGACAGGAGCACACACACGTATGCACGTCTCAATAGTTGTGAGGACACTCATTGACATAATTCATTCCCTAGCCTTAACCTAATTTGGACCTTTACCATAAAATCAAGTCTTAACCCTCAGACAGCCTATTGACAAAGTGAGGACCGGCCAAAATGTCCCCACAATGATGGCATTGAGTTAAATCACTTTAATTTTAGACCTCATCAATGCCGTGCCAGGCCAGTAAGACATCCACAACCTATACCCCTTATCTTTTGAGGGTCACAGGCGGAGACCGCGGCCAAATCCCAGCCGACATTGGGTGAGAGGTAGACCCAGGACAGGTTGCCAGCGAATCACAGGGCCAACACACAGAGACAAAGAACCATTCACACTCTTTTATCTATTACTTATGAGTGAGACAAAACGTATGCAAACAACCCTCAGGGGGAAAGATGTGATTTACCCTGCGCAGGTTGTGTTTTACAAGCACTGGTGTTAAAGGCGTTGGTGGTGTCTCTGGGGACAGTATTGGTTTAGAATCAGAGCGGCTGAGATGAAAATAGTCATCCAGAGAGGAACTGGGAGAGGACTGAGGACGCTGTCAGAGAAGAGACAGGTGGAGGCTGGGGCCACATCGTGGGATGCAGGGAGAAAGACGCTTAACCACACATACACACACACACACTATGGTAGCCACTGATCAAGGCTCAGATCCTCTAATAAGTATCAGTTCATGTCCTTCACACTACACGTCCCTGAGACCTCGCACCTATGGACGTCCTCTTCAGGGTTAACTGTTCGTTTAGATGATTAAAAACTGTCAAGAATTTAGAGATGAATACTGTAAATTTTAAAACAATTTATATGTTAAAGGTCCAGTGTGTAAGATATAGGTAAAAGGGAACTATTGGCAGAAATCTAGTGTTGAATAATCCTCATGATGTTTGCACTAGTTCATTTCATCTAAATTGTATGAATTGTAGTTTTCTTTACTCCAGAAAAGGCCCTTTATATTTAAAATCTTTATATTTACATCGAGGGGTCCTCTCTACGGAGGCCACCATGTTTTTTACATTAGTCCAGACTGAACAAACTAAACACCTTTTGAGTTTTTATGACAACTGAAGCTACCACAGTTTCTTTTTCATGTTTGGAAGGAGAGGGTGAAGTGAGGGGTGTTCAGCTGCAACATGACACTTCACCACTTGATATCACAAAATTCTACACACTGTACCTTTAAAGACTAAAAGACAAACAAGAAATGTTGTTCTTTAGACAACCTGTCAACTCTTTAGACTTGTTGTAAAAAACATTTTCCTCTTGTAAACTGAAAGTTATTATATGAATGTCTTGAAATTCTCATTATTAGATTATAAGACGAGACAATTGTCATGGCATCAAGATTACACCAATATAAAAGCACACATTTTCAGATAAACTTAAAATCACATGTGATTTACAGCAACAGTTTACATTTATCATGTTCAAACTGAACCTTGGTCATTGCAACATTGAACGTGTCCACAGGCCTGGATACGTTTCTTTACAGACTGGGTTTTTTGCAGTATATTGTATCTGAATGAGGGTAAAGGGACAGTGGAGAGTTGCGTCAGTCTGAGTTCTGGTTGCAGAAACTCTTTAGTGATCCCTGACCGCCTGATCTGTCTCTGGACAGGAAACACAGGAAGGAGCCAAGGAAGATGATCCAGCACACAACTTCTCCACTGAAAAGAGGAACAGTCGTTCATACAGAACTGCTGTAAAAAACATGTGAACAGTTGAAACCATTTGTAAACTTTGGTGTATGGGAGTGAAACATGAATGGGAGGGAATCCACCCAGTTGTGGTGAGAGGAGCATAAAATTAAATCTCACATTTTAGTGCTTTGAAAGTTTTAGATCGCAGGAAACACAGACACTTTTATCTTTTTTCCCACAACTGCTAACACACATCTCTTTGCTCTGAGTAATGAGTTAACATTTTCAAAACTATCCACAGAGTCAGTACAACAGCAGAGTGGACAAAACTTTTCAAAGCGTGTGATTGAAAATGAAAAATACTCGTATTCATTTCCTGTTTTCAAATGCAGCCATGATCAAAACTCTGCGTAATCACATTTTGGTCAGACAACTCACGTTCAACCGTTTATTGTGGTAGTAGAACATAGTTTGTGTTTGGCATCTAGGCTTCGACTCAATCAGTCCCTCGATATGATTAAACAGATATGATGGGAGTGACGAGCAAACACTTGTAACCCCCCCTGGATCCTCCAGGTGGATGCTGGGGTGGTGGGGGGGCTGAAGCAACTGGTAACGATACTACAGCAGCAGTGCGAGCAAAGGGGTTGATGGGAAATTTCTCTCTGCTTAAATAGGCTGCCTAATAAGATGGGTGTGTGTAATAGATGATTGTGGCGAATGAGGTATGTCACATGATGTGTGTCACGTGATTGGAGAAGCACAGCTCGAGTTGGCTGTCTGAACTAGCTCGCAGGGTTCGCTCCATTTAAATTAAAAACCTCAAAACATTACTCGGGATCACTGTCAGACTGATTTTCATAATCCCATTATTTACAATTCTAGGATTTGCAGGCAGGAACTGCTTAGCTTCAAGTTAGTGAGCTATAAGTAACACCTATGCATGGTGTGATTCTGTTTCATATTCGAGTAAAACAAAACTTGTACAAAAGAAGGGGTTGATGCCGAGGTGGAGGGGAAGACCAGGGTGGGGTGACAGTCCCTGGGGATCCGGTACCAGGGTAACATGCTCAGCGCGTGTGTACATGCAAAGCACTGAGGTGACGGGATGTGGGCAGCCAGAGAGGTGATAGATGTGCTACCTGACAAGCAGAATTACTGCTTTCTCAACACAAAAAATGCCTTTATGCTCCATGACAATAATACTTGTGTTGTATGATCCTGTCATTTGTTGAGGCCTAGCAGAAAACACATTTTAATGTTTTTACTTTTCCTCAACAATCTGAATTGTATTTTTCCAGCACTTTTTGTTGATGTGGTGTGTCTCCGTTATTGATTGAGGAACAAAATCTTTGTGGTTTGGAACCTTGTTTCCAAGTATACCGTTTAACCGAATGTAGAAGTCACGATGATGACAAAACATTTGTTTGAGGAAGAGGCCACACACTGGCCAGACAGCAGGTGCTGCTGGGATGGAGATTATTTAAAGTTGCTCTAAAATGGTTCGAGTGCAGCTGAAGGAGCCTGTATGCCAAGCTGTTTGTCGACCACATGCCTCTGTAGAAAGTACAGTGACAGTACATACTTCCCCCTTTGAAATACCAGATTTCAAACATGACCATCATATGACCAAGGTGGAATTACCTGTTAATGCAGAGCTGATAAAATTCACGCAGAGAATCTGTTTAGTTCATGTCACAGTGGTTTGGTCGTCTGATTGACCTGATTAACCATAATGGATTTTTAGGCTGCACATTGATGAATATAAATAAAACTCATTAAAATATCAACAAAATTAGGATCGATGGAGGGAAACTAAATCCAGCAGACAAGAGAAATTGCAAATAATTTGCATATTTAAAAGCAGCGATCTGATGAGAGGTTCAAGTGTATTTTTGTCAGGTTTTGCATGTTTGTGGACCATGTCCTGACAACCACCGCCTATATTAACCATGATGGTTTGCACAGTTTATAGCACACATCAATAGAAAGAGCGTGGGGAAAATCCTAGTTATGTAATTTAGGACAAAAACCTCAGCTCATGTCATAAGGGAGCTGAAGGGCCTGAGAAGGAGATAGTGAAACTAACGAAAAAGAGGAAACAACTTATCGGTGGTAGATGAGCTATTGCTGAAATGTATCTTATTTTCTTATATTATCTACATTTTAATTTTTACGTGCATGAATCTGCTTTAATTTCTCAGCACTGAATTAAAGACAACTAACTTGGACTGTATCACATTTATCTCTTACAGCTCTGTATTGCCATCTAGTGGCAGAATACAGCCAAGGACTATTATTGCTGAAAAAATAGTACAGCACTAAATTCTGAAATATATATTTTAAACCACATTTCAAAAAGCCTTAGTTTGGTTTACATAACTATTGAAATATTTCTAATTAAGTTTAGTAGTTTAAAAACAAAACTGTATCATTAAATTCTAATCATACTATATAATCATATCAAAGACTGTTATGTGGTATATTTGTAGCTGTGAGTTTTCTCACTGACTCACCGTCAGCAGAACATTGTTTGAAATCTGTGGTATGTGTCTTACAAAATGAGCTGCTTCAGGTTTACCAAAACAAAATGTCATGTTTTTTTCTCCCATGCTGCCTCTGGGCCACTGATAACGCACAGGTTCTGGCTCCGCTCGGCACTGCTGCTCATCTCGATGTTCATCACAGTCAATTCCATTCCCTCATTTCCAAAAGAGGTTCCATCAGGAGAAGCAGATCATATCTGTATCTGAGCTCTGCTGGCAAACTGTTTTTTTGTTTTTTCTGCTACATTTAAAACCAAGAAAGATCACACACACACACACACCACAATTAAAGACATCATTTCCTGGAATTACCCTGCAGATTAAACTTCGCACTGGGGGCTGCTGCTATGATAATAACATTTAGAGATGTTGCTCAAGAATACGATACAATAAAAGAGGTTATAGTAGTTTCGGTGTGACTATAAGTTGGTGGTTTTTCACACTGACTCCTCTACTCTTCTCTGTCAGTCTCTTCTGTTTTAATTACAATCGAGTACAAAGGAAATGCAAACAGGAAAAAACAGATAAGGCAAAAGATTGTTGCTGTGAAAGAGACTTGAAGAGTCTGAATGGAGATTATTGAGGGAAAGTCATCAGGGAGGTGAATACATTAACTAAGGTCTGATCTTATCTATAACCCAGTCCCAACATAAAACCACTGCACACTGACACAGAAACACGTGTTTAAACATTTATACTTTCACGCTTACGGAAAAAAGACCTTTACGGGTAGGTAAACATTTTCTCCCCCATAATGCAGAATTTTTGGAATTCGATTTTTCAATACCAAAGGCATAAAGGTTTTTCTATTTTTTAACTACTTTATTCTTTGTGTAATGTGTTTTCCTGTCTTTTTCCTTATCCTCGAATTGATGATCCACACAGGCAGATGGCTGGCAGGCTCTGCTCCACAGACGTCCGCCTGCGTGTTTATGTGGATTGTTTAGAAAGTCTTTTTTTTATTATTAACAAGTCACTCAAAGCGTGACAGACAACCCTCCATTCCTCCCTCTCTCTCCTTCACTCTCTGTCACACACTTTTCCGAGGCCTTCCATATTGTGTTCAACAATGATCTCTACCTCATCTACACCCAATTACTCACTGACCCTAATTGAATACTTGGCAGAGAGTGCGGGTGGCGATGGCGTGCACCGAGCCGAGGAATCATCAGTCTTGGTCATTGGCCCCCATTAGGTAGCCTGAGTGACCTATGATGTCATTATGGAGTAAAGTCATGGAAAGTAATGGACAACGTGCCTCATGACAATAATGGTCCTTTCTTTTTTTTTAAGAATTTCGCCTTCTTTAGAGCCGAGTATCAGATCCATGTCCACATCACATTTCCACTTCATGGCAGTGTGAGAAAACTAGTCAGAGCTTTTTTTCATTTTATGTGGGGCATGGAATTGAGAAAGTTCCTTCAAAGTTTGGGGATGTGAGAGTACTTATTGTGGACTTAACAAGCATGTTTTCATGAAAGGGGCTTTTTTCTCGTCTCACTTTCAGTTGAATTTTTATGTTGCAAAACACTTTGTACGTTCAATGTGATCTCGAGGCTCAAGATGTTGAACATACTGTACTTGACTTTGAACCCCAAAAAAGGTTATAGCTACATGTGGTCATCCTGAGACAACAAATACCAGTGACACTACTGACAAAGTTTACAAAAACATACACACAATCACTTGACATTCAACACTGGGTCAGTGAGTGCATGACATCACACCAAATGATGACAAGGACTGTGTGTAAATGTGCATGACTCTGCAAGTAGAGTGTAGCTGAAGAAAAAGCCAAGTGATATGTTTGTTGCACCGTATATGGCATTGGTCCTTAGTGCAGCAGGGCTCTGTAGAGTTTTGTGAGGGGACAATGCTGATGTGAAGATTTACTCCACTTCTCTGTGAAGCTCAGCCAAGGCAGCAGACTCTCAGCCTCTTCATCGCATCCTGGATTCAGGAGAAAATTAGTGCGGAGCATATACGAGGAACTGGTCCGCCTTCAGCCTCTCCCAGGGGCTGAATTACGATTTCCCGAGTAAAGCTGAACCCGGGGAAACGGCCTGAATGGTCATCCATCAACGTGCGTGTCTGCGTCCTACTGAACAATGTGTGACCTCTGGGCGCAAAGAGGGTCAGAAGAGGGGTGACTTCCACCTCCACGCACATACACACACATCACAAACATACTCACGCACACTACAGACTCACAGACATCACAGAGGGCCTGCAGCAGGATGACCGCAGCAGGATGACCGCAGAGTCTTTTTTAAATCAAAACAATAAAATCTGTATTGTGATGCCCTTCAGTAAACATCACATCATCGACAACAACACATAGCTGCCTTATAAACAGTAGACACTGTATTCCAATGCCTCGTCCAAAGAAATGGACCAATTACAATGCTGATGCAAAAGTCATTCATATGAAAAAATTTGGATTCCTCATTCTGAAGGCACATTTACCTCTGTTCTCCCATCACATTTCATTTACATGATTAGGTGGCTATTTTCTTTTGGTTTTATTTTTCATTATGTTGTTATTGGTATGACTTATCACCACCAAGGAGGTTTGTTTGTTCAAGATTTGAGATAAGGGATTTTCCAACATTTCCCTTAATTTCTCAGAAAAAGTATCTTGATGAAATAAATCTGGTATGTTTAGGGGACTGATATTTATGAGTGTGAAATTTAATGCAGACCCAAATAAAATACAGCTCTAGTTGATTTTAATGTGGTTCTATAGGGGGATAAATAATCCAATCAAACCATCACAAATTACTATGATTAAATGAATATACCAGGTATATCACTATTCTATGTAGAAGATTAAACTGTTAAAGCATAAAGAGAAGACAGACAAAATTAATTCAGCTGAATTGTCTGATTCTCTAGTGTTTTTCTTTTGTAATCTTTTTTAAACCTGTAATTAAACAACTAAAATTAAAAGGAATAAAAGCTTTTGCCTACAATTTAGAGTCTGTTTAACTAAAGACTCACCTATTGGATTAAGAAGAATAAAGATGGTGGTCTATCTATGATCTTCATGTCTAAAACTAAAACAAAGCTAACAAACACACAATAAACACACAATGAGGGTATCAATAAATTCTGGTGCATGATCCAACTTGGCGCCCACTGGTGACCCCAGCACTGCAGTGAATTGATCATCCATTGGTCTGACGGTCATTAAACCGGGCTGATGGAGGGAGGGTTTATGGCGTCTCTGCAGACCAAGTGGCAGTATGAGGGATGGAATCTATCTGTATCTCTGTCTGGGCTCCTGACAGCTCTGGCTTTAGTCTGCACCCAGACCTCCTACATGCACGTCTCACTGTTTACGGCCCCCTGCCTCTCGCTCCTCCCTCTCCACACATCTATCATTTCAGCAGGACCACACGCACATGCAAGACGTACACAAATACACACACATACAAAATCTGGCGGCAAAGGTTGTTATCTCTTCACGATAACTTTACCCGAAAACACACTGAGCCAAATGAGAACTCCCATGCTGCCCTATATTCAAGTGAACTTTTTTAACTGTAACTCAAACTCTTAACTAGCCCTTTTGTGAAGTTAAGATCAGCAAATAGAATAGAATCGCAATCTTATGAAAATATTCCCACATCCCCCCCAGTACAGATGTGTCATAGGGAGGCAAAGTGGTGCTCATTCCTCTGGTGATTTCCTGTAATAAAAGAGCAGTTTGAGCAAACTGATGCCAGCTCTTGATACCTGGACACCTGGGAATTCTGCCCACGTCTGTAAAATGTTCTGCTCTGGATGGACGTTTACTGCTTCACACAAGGTTAACCATGGTTAAAATACAAAATTAAAAAAATGTAGTGTTAAAATCTCACATACATATGTGCGTGAACTGTATGTGAGCTGGGAGATGCTTATCCATCCCTGTTGCTAATAAGAGGAGATTTTTGAGGTTGATTTAAAATGCAGGAAGAACACAAGAACAAACACACACACACACACACACACACACACACACACACACACACACACACACACACACACACACACACACACACACACACACACACACACACACACAAACACAAACACACACACAAAAACATTAAACCCAACCTTCGTTCTTCTCTCACCTTTCCCACATTAGCTGACTTCCTGGGCTCTCTCTCTCTCTCTCTCTCACTCTCTCAGGAAATGACTTCTATCTCTGCGTGTAATGTTTTTCTTTTTTCCCTCTTTGCACTCGCTCTGCTAACCCTTACGCACGGTGAGACCATCCATCTGTTTGGCTGGGGGGGAGTTGTGATCCTCTGGGTTATTTACACCTCTTACTCAGAGCAAGTGTGTGAGATAGTGGAAGGTGGAGGACTTTTCCTGGAATGAGATGTGTTTTGTTTCCATCTCCGCTGCCATTAAGAACTAAACAGAATTACGTGTCCCTTCGAGGGTATAGGCATAGCCATGCAGAAACATGCAGATAATCACCTCTGTGGAGGTTATGGTTTTGCCAGTTTGTTTGTTAACAGGATTACACAAAAACGGCTGGGATGGGGCCAAACTTTGTTGAATCTTGATGACTATTTTTTTACGGGACTGATACTTATGAGTGTGTGCAATTTGGTTCAGATCCAAATAGAAATCCAGATCAAGCCAATTTCAATGTGGTTTCCTAAGGGGACTGTTGGGCCTTGGTGGAGGTATGTGCTCTGCTGAGTGCCATTCTAGTTCTAGTTTTATTTGTCTAGTTTTTGGTCCCACAGCATTAAACATCTACCAATATTTGGAATTGGCAGCCATGTTAACAGCTTTGTGACACTATACACTGTACATGGATGTTTTGAGAACATTGCTGATATCATTCTAAAATTAATTTGCATATTCACAATTTTAGTTTACATTTATCATTGCACTAAATACAGAGCAGCAGAGCCTGATGGGATATTAAGAAGTAAAAATAAGAACAAACCTACGTCATGGAGGAGAAATTCTTCAATATCCAATCCTGAGCACATACAACCAAATTACCTGTTTGGTTAGACATCACTATGAGTGTCACATAATGTCTTACTTTTACTGAACAATATGAAAAAACTGTTTTCGTTCTCTCTCTCCCTCACTCCCTCTGTGTGTGTGTGTGTGTTAGTGTCTTTGAAAGATCTCCATACTGTCTCGAGTCTTACAGGGATTAGCACAGCCATCAGATTGCTGTCTTACATGCACATTAGAACCAGGTCACACAGGCAGGATGTTGATAACATCCAGCGAACTCCACCTCTTTCTCTCTTTCTCTCCGTCTCCCTCCACCTCTGCATGTACAGACACATATTCATCATGAAAAGACAAAAAGGACGAGGCACTGGACTTTTACGATGGAACAGGTATTTACGTGACTGATCACACTTTGCTGAATCATCCTGTGTCACTTATTTCTGGTCCCACTCACTCCAACAGACGACACTCATTTCTTCTTGTTGGGAAATGTTAGAAAGTCCCACCATTGGTTAAGATGTTGAAGTTTCGCTCTGACACTGTTTACACTGTGCACACACTCCCATGTAATCCAAAATTATGAGATCTGAATGAAGCAAAGCTGCATATTACACCTAAACCTATCACTAAGAGCAGCTACGCTGAAGCCCAGAAGATTTTAGATCTCAGGAGGATAGATTTCTCCCAAGGTGGACATTCATCCCCAACAATTACTTGACATGTACATACAGTAACATTAGCTAAAGTCAAGTTTTCCACTGAAATTTCTCATTAAAATTCTTGTAAGACATGTTTCAGTGCGTTCTTGATGCTGCATTATATTTGCACTCAGAGATGTATTCAGAAGTATTCCAAATATATTGTGCATCTTTTTTACAAAAACTGAGCTCTGTGTCATACTGTTAAATAAAGTTTTGGTTGGTTTTTGATGATTTACTGAACAAAAAATGTTTTTATTAAATCATTTGATTTGTTGTCAGTTTCACTTTAATTCTGAGTCTGATTCTCACAGTGTCCTCTCCTTGGTGGCAGCACTAAACTCCAAGTCAAAGCTAATTAATCGTGTTTTACCAAAGCTCTCAGCAGTGTTATATAAATTTGTCTTCCGTGCTCTGAGATTAGATCGAGTATGAGCGTCACGCTGTGTTTACTCGCACACCTCCCCTGGGTTGGAAAATGTCCAGCGGGCTCTGGTCTGCTCGAGTCCCTCGTCAGGTCGGGTCGGGCCTGTAGGCAGGATCTCGTAGGCCTGATTACAATACTGTCACAGAATGACAGATGAATGTTCTAAGGAGCTCTATCTTTAGCTCTGGGTAAGGCCTCCATTACTCAAGCCTCCACTTGGCTCTTAAGGGAAGGATGGAGGGATGAGGAAGGAAAAAGACGGAGCAGCAGATGGAGAGTGAAAATAAGTCACTATGGGAAGAAAGTCACCTATGTTATTGCAAGAGATGTTATTGGAGCAGGAAAGATGTGAGGATGACAGAGGAAAGTCGCTGACACTACAGAAATCTGCAGAGAAGAAACCATATTAGTATCAACAGTGAGTGTGTGTCTACAGTGAGAGTGTGTCTTCACTCCCTTCACCACCGACACAGTTGTGTTGCTTTGAGTGAAGTAGACAAAGCAGCATTTACCCAGGCCTCCCTCTGTCTGTCAGCCTCCCCTCTCAGGGCTCTGTTGGTTTAACCCCAGTGGGCAGCAGGCAGGCCCGACAGCACCCAGACACAATCGTGTGATTTATGGCGGAGAGGAGATGACCACTCAGATTTGACCTCTGGCGTCTTATCAGCCACTCATCAAGAGACGGAGGACACTCAGACTTATTGTCTTTGACTCAACTGAACCGTGAGCACAGCAGCACAGACTGGAGTTAGTCATAGGATTAGTTCATGTAGTACAATTAGTAACTAAATAAAACGGTGCATTTATTTATCTCTTCGGTTAATGTCTATTTATGTTAGCTGGGTTCACTGTCAGAAATCGCATGCTGTACACTAGAGTTGGTGGTTCGGTCTCAGTCTCCCCTGTTCCGTGGGGAGACTGAACTCGAAATTGCCCCTGACTGCAGTGCCTGCAGAGTGTAAGTGCTGCACATGGACGCTCTGTATAAATGGGTACGTTAATAGGTGAATTGTGAAACTGTACTGTAAAGAGCTTTGACTACAAAAGTGCTACATGAAAAAAGACCATTTAACATTCTTCTACAAGTCTATAGTTACCATATAACTTCAGATTTTGTTGAATCATATCACCATTTCTACATACATTTTTATTATTGAAAATGGTATTAGAAGGATCAGTGAGTCTGGCAGTGCTGTCTTTGTCCTGTAGGGGGAGTCCTGTACAATGCTATGAAACCAAAGGAATGTCCACAATCCTCAATAACCCACTTAAAAGGCTACAGTGGCCTATCATCAATCCCCCTGTAGCTACAACAATAGTCAAATCAGAAAATATGTATTCTCAAATAATGCCTACATGCAATGTAAAGACATTTTAAACACATTTTAAAGCCGTCTAAAATCAGGCCAAAGTTTCATGACATAAAATCTGCGTTCATCCAAACGTAGTTGATATTATATGTATACCTGGCGATTCCTTTTCCAACCCAAAGAAAAAGAAACATTTTTCCACAGAGTTCACCACAGAACATCTTTCAAAACAACAAAAAAACTGAGCTGGGTTTAAGGTGATGTAAACACAGATCTATTTCTGTGGCCATGACACACTGTGGTTTCTCTGGAAAGGGAACAGCAGCCTAACATTACAACAAAGGAGGCCACACAGACAGTGGTGGTTAGAGCATCTCTCCGGACCCAGACATGGACCGACGGACGAATAGAGGGATGCTGGGAAAGACCGTCATCATGGCCAAGTACAATCAATCTGCTGAAACACTATAGGCTTATGTTTTAACTTCCAAACGTTGGACTGCGTGCTTATTTATAAGCAAAATCAAAAGTGGACATGAAATGAGCTACTGTGTATAAGTTAACTCTTTAAATGCACAATATGTAACTCAATCAAAACAATAACACAAGACCTATATTTTGATGATGTTGTGAAGCAGTGTGGGATCATGGGAGTTGTTTTCTTTACCACCATTGACAGTGACAATCTCTCTGACAAGTCTCCGGTGCAAATCATGTTCTCGTTTGAGGTCATGTATTATAACGTTAAGCATAGAACAGCAACCAATGATTGTGATTGATTACGAGTGACCAATGCAAACAGTCAACAAAAATGAAACGTCCTGTTAGCTTGAATAAAATGGCGATCATTGTTTTGACCCATTTTGCAAGTACACAAGACAACAAAATATATAAAATAGGTCCGGTTGTTAGGTCCGGTTGTTTTTTGACATTTTCATTTAGATTTGTTACTTATTATCATCTTTAGGAGGAGAGCATTCATTGGCAATGTCGACTCAAGCACTGGATGCTATGAGTGACCGTAAACAGGAAAACAGAGACAAAGAGACAGAGAGAAAAGAAGTGAGAGAAAAACATTTTGGAACAACGGAGAAATAGAAATGAGCCAGATCACTGTGGTAAAGTCACCCTGACACAGAACAGACGAGGAGCTCTGCCTTGTAAAAATCTGCAGCGAAGCTTCAGCAGTCTGGCACACACCAACATGCAGTGACACACACCCTAACACACACACACACACACACACACTGGAGTGCAGGATGGGAATTTAATCTACTGGTGAATCTATGTGTGTGAGCTTGTTTTATCAGTAGCAGCGCTCCTCTGTCCACCACCGAGCGGGGATCGATCAGAGAGCAGACAGTTCGAGGGCAGACGTCACCCACACACTCCTGCTTTCAGTGAGCCCTGGCCCACCCAATTTACACCATCAATCAACGGATTAGGTGCCAAAAACTCTCCCCCCCTAATCCAACAACCCTCCCTCCCACCCCAAACACACAAACACATTTATAACACATCTTGCGTTTGTTCTTACAAAGCTTGCTGACTACGCTTTAGCCAACCTCCCAAGAGCAAAGGTGGATTGAAGGTGCAGTGGACGGTAGAGTGAAACACACATCAGCTTACATGTAACTCTCACTGTACCACACACAGACACACAATCACAAATGTGTTCAGGAGATAGATGTAACAGATCTGAATTGAACCCATGCACCAAAAGGTTGTTCAGTCATATTCTGTTCATTTCTCTTGCCAAACAAGGTTGTTAAATCCTGACACTGACATGTGTAACAGCGCAGGCACTCTAGTCATTCCTACGCCTGCGTTAATATGTGGGAGCTGGAAGATAAAGAGCAGTTGATGTGCGCAACAATGATGCATTCATGAGTGTTTGTGAGGTAGGTTAGCGTCACGTGTTTGATTTTACGATCCGCAGAGTTCAGAGGCCAGTGCGTTGTTCAGTTTAATGTCCCTCTGTGTTTTTTGGCATATCAAGTTTCGGCTGAGTCAAGCTCAGTGTGGCTGGTTAGTGCGTGAGTCAGAATTCGGGAGAAGGCTTCTTTTCTGGGCGAGTAGATCAGAGACGGAGATCATTGCTTGACAGCCATCAGAGCAGGCCAGCCAGTCTCAGACAGAGTGAGGGGTGATGGGGGTTTGAGGGACAGATTGTCTGGTGGGTTATACCAACGATGCCCCAGCATGTCAAGCATTTTGGTTTTCATCTCTACTTCAGGTCAGAGGTGCAAAAATACACACATTCTTTACTCAAGTAGAAGTACAGATACTTGTGTGTGTAAAAGGTACTGATTCAACCTCTTTAGTGAAAGAAGTGCAGGCTCTGAAATGCACTCAAAGTACAAAACTAAAAGGTTGCCCTCTGAGGGATTTCCACTGGCTGTGTCTGTGCAAAGCAAACTGAGACTCATGTTACATTCACTTTAAGTGGTCTTACTTCAAATGAAATAAAAAACAATATACTAAAACCCTGGGTTAAAGCAAGAAGGGATTTGTGATCATGAAAAATGTAGGATATGTTTACAAATAAGTTCTAATTAGAATAAGGCCGGGGAGGATGAATGTTTTGTTGCTCTGCTGCGTCGTCAGTGTTGCCATCATCATCGCTGTTGGCCGACTCTTCACTTTCTCCATCGTTGTCACTACTTGTCACGGACTCATGCACTGTAGCTCTTCTCCATGGTTGAGTCTCCCTCTCATCTTTTCTGTGTTATTATCCGATGTATTTAGGTTGAAATCTCTTCTGATGTTAGGAAAATGAAAATAACGTGTAATTAAAATAAGAATAAGTTCCCTCAAATGCATTAAAACAAAAGTATCAAGCCTGTTTTGAAAATGTAAGGAGAAGAGACTACAGATTTGTTTTTTAAATGTAGGGAGTGAAAATAACCAATCGTCAGTAAAATAAATACTCAAGTAAAGTGCCGACATCTAAGTATTTGTACTTTCCACCTCGGCTTCAGGTACTTTTCTACTGCCAAACCACCAGTAAAAAACAGAGAGGCCAAAATGTCTCCAACAAGCTGCAGATGCATTATCACAATGACTAAGCAGCCACGAGCGTCATCAGATTTACTAACAGATAGCAGCAACCGTTTTACAGAGACGTCAACAGTGTCAACATCCCTGAACACTGATGTCATCGCTTGGTGCCCGAGTGGAATAACTTCTCCATGACAGCACTCAGCAGCAACACACTCACAATAAAGAACGAGGTCCGTCTGGTCAAAAGAAAAAAAAGAGTGATGGAGTAAAAGCATTTCCTGATATAGATGGTGATAAGATTACTGTACCAGTGTGTTAAACACACAGTTTCCTGCCACTGTGGGGAGTTAGTGCAGTTCAGCATCTCACTGCCTCAGTTAAATCTAGACATCCACATTTCTTCTTGTCATCCGTCCAGTTTTCAGGCCCAGCTTCTGGTTTATTTCCACGCAGCTCGGGACGAGTGTGACGCACATATGAAATGGTCGGGAAAATAACTGCAGTTTTTTTGTTGCCGCGGTGTCATCCAGACACTGAAGAAAACTGTCCGAGTAACTATTTGGGTCCTGCAGTGCACCCACATATTGTGCAGCAGCTGAACCAGCTTGGCCAAGAAACCACTGTTACACCACAGGCAGGAATAAAAGGCTTTATTCTGGTGTGTCTGTGTGGCAGCACAGGAGTGAAGAGAGAAAGGGCTTCTGTGATTGGGGAGTCAAGGGACTGGTGTGTGTGTGTGTGGGGGGGTCTTCATAATTAGCTTGAGTATGTCATCACAACACGAGAGATCTGCACGATCTTTATGTTTCAAATCTGTTTTGTGATGGACATTGTTACTGCCATTATTGTTTTGCAATTGCACGTGCACTAACTCATAGAAATCGCTGTAATGCAGTGTTCACCATGTTGCTAAATTAGCTAAATGATTCATTGTTTTGAATATATAAATTTAGCCTTTTCAATCCACTAGAACTCATTTTTTCGAAGGTGGCCTGGAAGTGTAAAATTATGAAACCCAATGGATAATCACACAATAGCATTAACTTATAATGAATAAAGGCCATTAGAAGGCTTGACGCTGATGGTTTTTTTAAATTTGCCATTGTATTTTCTGAGCTGTTGTATTTTCTTATTTACATTTGTAGAATGGTGTTTACCAACTTGCAATTGCTTTACTATTTGTGTTTAATGTTTTTGAGTTACGTTATTTCTTAGTTTTTCGAATTTCGTATTTTGTGATTTTTTGTGATGTTTGGTAAGACAGGGTCACCATAGTTTCCAGCATGACACTGTGTTGCATATTTTGTCATGGATACTGCATATCTGAGTCACCAGGCCTGCACTCAGTCCTCACAGCAGAACAGAGAGTTCCTAACTATTTATATATCAGCTGTGTTGTCATTGTGCTGACACGATGGGTTAACAGTAATGATCATGACTTTCATGAGCACGACTTAAAACAATGTAATAGAATGAGGCCAAATCAGGTTGGGTGTGTGTTCGTGGGTTCTTGCGTGTTTGCATGCCAGCACGTGTGTTTGTTGCAGTGAATCACATAGTGTTTGTGTTGGTGTGTGTGTGTGTATGTGTGTTTGTGTGTGTTAAACTGCCACTGCTTGCCTGCTTGCATTTCCCCTGCAGGGATACTGATAGTCCTTCAGATAAGCCCAATCTCCATTTACAATCACAGCTCCTGAGATTGAGTCTTTTTTCTCTAATAAGTAAATTACCTCTAATACCTTCTGTGCTGTACTTGGCTGCTCTCAGCCTACTCAGGCCCTCATGGAAACCAGATGTTGCACCACACTGCCAGCGCATACGTACACCATCTAATGTATGCTGGGGGGCAACACGCAACCTGCACTCAGAGGCGCATACACTCACATGCATGCACATGTACTCTGTGGATGTGATGAGTAGCCGCTCGGCCTTTTTCGTTCTCGGTTTCAGTCTGGAGTGACCCCTCAACATTTCTATATTTAACAATTCTATACATTTCCCTCCCCTCAGCACCACTTTCCCTCTCTTTATTTTTCTCTCTGTCACCATCGCTCCTGTCCTTTTTATCAGTGCGGCCTGCTTCATTCTCTCCGGAATCATTTCTCTCACACAATAACAAACACAGTCCTTATATTGAGGCCAGGGCCAAATCCAATTGGCTAATGAAGGTATCAATCGATCTTGAGGTCGCAGTGCTGCTAGCTGGGGGGTCAGACCTCTCTGTGATCAATCGCTCCACCTGGAAGACGTATTTATCCACACCGCTTGTTTGACAGTCCTCAAGAGCTGTGTATCAATTATGTAAACACTGTGAGGCTGTTAAGTATTGCTAATGATATATCCTCAGTTTACAGACGTATCTATCATTGGTTGATGATAACTTCTGGTTTGGGACAATGGAGGGACAGGGTTGAAACTGGGACCATATGTAGAGCTCAGAGTTTGATGAGTGTATGTGAGAGGTGCCTACAGAAAACGTGTTTTTGTTTGCAGAATCTGTCTGTGTGTGTGTGTGTGTGTGTGTGTGTGTGGCGATGGCTGAGGAAGCTCACACATCACAGTCCACCATGAACGCTGGTGCCATGTGTGTGAGTGGACACGCTGTCTCATACCATGTGGATTCCAAAAATACAGAGGAATGGACCCACACTGCCATCCCCTCCACCTCCACCCTACACAAACACACGGCCTAACACTCAGCGCAGACACAGTGAGAAAGCGCAGACTGACCCTCCATGTATGCTGCTGTCCGTGACCCGTGCCTGGTTCTGTGGTTTTACAGGCAGCTTCACACCGCCGTGTCACGCATGGCCACACCGAACGCCCCTGAACACTGACTCTTTGTACGGGCACAGCACCGCGTGGGAAGCACCTCCTGCCACACACCATCTTCATCTATGCACATCTCTGACCTCACATTTGATTTTCTCATCGGTTGAAGATAACAAACCACACCTACACCTTGGTGTTTATTCAATAACATTAATTTGACAGTAGTTCACACCAATTATTCATTTGCACACTAAGATTTTTTTCAATTCAATAACAAAAGCATACAAATATTAGAAAATAAGCGCCACCTTGATCAGCTGCAACTTTAAAAATATTTTTAGTTGATTTGTTAATCCTGTAACATATAATCTAAAATAATAATTATTGTTAGGACTAAAAAGTTGGACAAGCGTGCACAATGTGAACTTTTTAAGTAAATCAAAAACCTGACTGATACTGCAATTGTGAAGCAGATAGTTATTTGAGATAATTTAAACAATATTTTATCAGCCAAAATAAAGTGTTATGAATAAACAAATAAATGTTTTTGAAAAAGATTCCTCAAATATAATTACCCTAGAATTATCCCTGCGACTTAAAGGTCCAGTGTGTAAGATTTAGGTGAAAGGGATCTATTGGTTGAAATTTGATGTAAAATAATCCTCATGATGTTTTCACTAGTTCGTTTCATCTAAATTGTATGAATTGTAGTTTTCTTTACCCCAGAAAAGGCCCTTTATATTCAAATACTTTATATTTACATCGAGGGGACCCTCTCTACGGAGGCCGCCATGTTTTTTACATTAGTCCAGACTGGACAAACTAAACACCAGCTTTTATGACAATTAAAGGCTACCACAGGTTCTTTTTCATGTTTGGAAGGAGAGGGTGAGGTGAGGGGTGTTCAGCTCCTACATGCAATTTCAACACTAGATTCTACACACTTTACCTTTAAGACATAACTTTTACATCTCTAATTTTCTTTTTTACTTAAATGCTAAGAAACTGATATAATTGTATCCATGATGATTGGCTGATACAGTGCACCCACATGTTACATTTGTCAAAACTGTAATTTAAGTAAAGGGCATGAATAATTTTCTTTCCCACATCAAATATTCTCTTTTTAACAACTGCATTCTATTCTACATGTTGATGTGTGTCTATGCATTTGCATTAGTGTATGTGCATGTTAGTGTGTTTGTGTGGACATCCTCGGTGGAGGACAGTCAGTAATGTACTGGAGCAGCGCAGGGCAAATGAGGACCATCTGGAAACCATTGGCATAGGCTGAAGCCCTGCAGCTACTAAGCTTCTGCCCTCCTTATCCTCTTTTCACAGGGCAAAGTCTCTCTCTCTCTGTTTTTCTTTGCATCTCTCCATCCATCTCTCTGTTGCATACAGACCTTCACCAAAGAAAGTAGGTCTAAACCTTCAGAGGGATACAACAGGCTCACATATACAAAGAAGAGTGACTGACATCACTCATACACACACATGCACACACACAATAACATCCCTTTTATTGGCAGCATCTATTCCTTTCTGACCCCAGAGGGAAGTGGTGGACCGGGCTGGAGATCCCTATCATCGCAGTCCCAGAGACACTGAGCTGATTGTGTGCGTGTGTGTGTGTGTGTCCAAGTTTGCTCGTGTGTTTGTGTGCGTGTGGAAGACAAGCTGTGTCCCTGGAGAGATGTGGATATAGAGGAGCCTGAGGCCACAGGAAATCCACAGAGACAGACAGACTGAGAGAGTGAAGCCTGTCAGAGTGAGCGCAGGAGACAGACAGAGAGAGAGAGAGAGAGAGAGAGAGATGGAGATGGAGATGGGGGGGGGGGGAGAAAAGTCAGGGAAATAAAGGTAGAGAGAGTTTGTCTGCTGCTTTCTAATTAAATATGCACAGGGTCAGTGTCAGGTTTGGTCCGTCCTCCAACATCAGTGCACAAATGGTAAAGGACAAGTGTGCAATCACTAGGGGATGGATGTGATGGTGGATACTGATACTGGTGGAGCCGTTGATTTTCTGCATCTTCATACAATTACAGCTTTTTTTATAGCAAACACAAAACTTTACGATGGAACAGCTTTTGCCTGACCAGTTTCTGTCATTCATTTAGCTCCTCTTTATACCTCATTTTCATGTTTTTGTGCACATGTGGATTTGAAGGCCGCAGTCGAAGCAGCAGGCTCTGATGACTCAAGGCCTCCTGCTTCTCAACACTCAGACCTGCCTTTTGCCTGTCCAACTATTTAAATCTATTGAAACTTTATTGGGCGAAACAGCCAACCCATGTATGTTTCCCCTTGTGAAAGAGTTGCTTTGTAGAGCGGAGCAGCCAGGCCCATCCACGACCCCTCAGCATGTCTCGGCGGGACACTATTTCCCCCGTCTCTTGCTTTCTTTTTTTCATTTCGGCATATTGTGATTTCATTCAGGCTGCTCCTGCGGTCTTTAACAGTTGTAGAACCTCCATGGCCGTGTGCGCTTGTTTTAGAAGACCACCCACACACACGCATTCATCTGTTGTCTCATTCCCTCCTTTCGCTTGTCTCTTTTATATGAACGCACACACACATTAGACAGTGCACTATCCAAACAGAACAATCATTCTTGCATTTAGTCATCATGATGGAAAAAATCATATAGAAGGAGAATACAGGAAAATTAGAAAAGTGGAAAGGTTGCGTGTACTTTCTCTGTGCTTTTCCTTCTACATTCAACTGGTGGATATACGTCTTTTCAGTCTGATCAGTGTGGGGACATCAAGTCTCACTTGACTCCATTTGGTAATCCCTTGCAGTGTTATCTGTTAAATGTCTGGCTCCTCCGCCTACACCCCCCGCTGCCCCAGGTCCTCACCACCATCACCTGGAGGCCTGAATAGAGACGAGCATTAGCTGTGGTATGGCTAACGTAGGCACACCACAACTTGTATTATATAAAAGGTTCAGTTCGATCAAATCAAGCTAATTCAAATCAGTCAACAATGATAGAAACGGCCCAATAATCAACAGACCTCCCTGTGGGTGGGTTTCATCATTTATTACTCATTATAAAATGATCATCAACGAAAAAGACAGCTTCAAATGAGTTCATGAGAAAGACTTTGTGTATCACAAATGAAATCCAGCATTCACCTGTATTTAGAATTTTTTAACTTTTATTTTAGATGCTATGAAGGAAAAATTATGGAATAAACTTTACCAAGTGATGTTGTATTTTCATGGCTTCTTTCCACTATCGGATAGAAAAAAACGACTGTTAACTAAATAAGATTTATTATTTAGTTGATATCAGTACTTTTTTTCTGAATTTACACTTTACATCATTACAAAAGGATATAGTGATTTGAAATATAAAATATTGATTTTTATATGTTTTTGTTTGTTTAAATAGTAGTAGTAGTAGTAATGAATATATACTACTACAATAAAAGGATCACTTCTCATTTCCTTATTCAATAGTTTGTTTTTTTTCCACACATGGTCAGAAACACAGAGGAAACACGCAGCCACCCACTGAGGGGTTTAAAGCAATGCTGGATATCAGATAGAGGGCAGATCCTCTAAAGCTCTAAAACCAAGCTTGCAAATTACCACCACCTCCTCCAGCCGTTCACATGCATACCCGTGCCTCCTCTCATTCAATCCCCCTCTTTCCTCCTCCCTCTCCCTCTGTCTCTCTCTCTCCCTCTCTCTCTTACTCTGACATGTAGGCTATCATGTTACTTTGTGTAGCTTTCACATGGTTTACAAGACAGTTAAGTCTGGAGAAAGCCCTGCAACTACGACAGGAAGACAGGCGCTGTTCCTGAAAAAGCTTCTCAGTGTCATTGTTTTTCCTGGTAGTCGGGAGAAAAGAAATCCTGGTGATCTATAGCCTGTATTGCAAAGGCATGTTATACCAAGAATGAATTTCCTTTTGCACTGTTTTTTGTTATTGATGGTATTGATTTTTTTGTGAAATGATTTTTCAGCAAAAAATATATGGATATAAACAAAAAGACTATACATATTTACAATGTAAGACCTGATGCTACAAAGGCAAACGATAAACTGCCCAAGGTTAGATAAATAGATAAATAAATACAAAGTTAATGTTGCCAAATACTGAAACATCATATAAAACAGGCCCTGTTTCAGGGATTAAGACATTAGTTAACCTAATAGTTAATGGAAAATACTCCTAGAGGAGCCCCAACCTTTGTTGATGACCCACAAACCTTCTGTCTGTACAAAGGCAGCATTGGAACAAAATGCTGCAACATCCTCAGTTTCATTATCAGGAGATTATTCTGCAGGAAGTCGTACTGTATATAGACATAAAGATATAAGTTTGCTTTTGTTCATTTGCTTATGCTTATATTTTTAGTTTCATAATATTTGATATATTAAAGTAAAATATATGAACATTATCACACTTACTTATATCAACTGTTGAGGATGAGATGTTGTGGCCTCACGATGACTCCAGTTCCCACGTACAGTATGTATATGCAACTATTCACTTCCTGTTAAACCCACTGACTTTGTGCACTCGTATGTGTTTGTGTGAGTGCTTGTGTTTTCCGCATGCACGACCGTGTGTGTGCTTACAAGAGTTTTCAGGTGTTTCTATGTGTGCATGATGATGCAAGTGTGTGTTTGTGTGTGTGTGTGCGTACATGCACGTGCATGACAGACAGAAGACAGAGAGAGAGAGCACCTTGTTAGGTAAACTGTTTGACATTCACGTGGAAGATGTGATAAACAGGAAACAGCGAGACCCCCCGCATTGTCCTGCAGCCACACGCCAGGGTCATACCAAACATCCCCAATATAAACATGTGTGATACATGGACATTTATAGTTATCTGCACTGTCAAAACATCAAAGCTTTACATGGACATTGTCTCTTTGCATAAAAAGGAGATGTGGTCTGACCCACAAACCCGACAGCTGCACACCTTCTTAAAACTTAGCAGGTTCAATTAAATGAGAGAGAGTGAAGTGCCAAAACTGAATCTTGTGTGACCGTAAACTGGGACTGAACTGATACTGAGTGATCAGTGTTGGTGGGATTAACTGTTGGACACAATAACTGTTTGAATATCAATTCATATTCAATATAATTTCAGTATGTACGACGACATTTTAAAAGAAAACCCTCCACCACCATCTTCCAGCCTGTCCATCCTAAAGTCCCTATTTACGGTTGAGGCTCAGCTAAAAGAAAAGAAAAAGAGGAGTGGAGAATTTGTTCTCTACAGTGAATCCTGAGGGCTGAGTTAAAGAGCGAGGCGTAAAGGACCTGTTTCTGTGTGTGGTACATCACTGTGGCAGTCATGTGGTAAATATTGTGTTTCCTGTCTCCTCCTTAACTGTTTTGGTAATTGGCTTGTGTTAACCCTGTGACCCAGTGACTGCAGGCCCGGCCCCTCTCTCTCTGTCTGTGTGTGTGTGTGTGTGTGTGTGTGTGAGTCCATGAATGTTTTAGAGAAGAATAAATGACCATTGCTTTAATTTGATCAATTGATAAGATAAGTTAACATTCAGCAGTTATTAATAATATAGTAATAATAATTGTTTGGTAATTTTATCATGCTTTTGTTTTAATCTGTTCAATTCTTCATTTGTGATTCATTGATTTCCCCTTATTTTGAGATGTGTGTGTGTGCATCACATAAAATAGCTTAACTTTGGTATGAACCATGGTACTGTGTGTATTTTTACCAAAACAACAGCAATAATAAAATTATAATCAGCAAATTATCGATATAATATTTTCACCATAGCATTTAAAAAATGTTCTCTGACAAGGCATTAGAAATGTTGCTATATTGCAGTAATAACATATTCAAGTGCCTGTAAACACACAGATTCAGTAAATGTAAAAAAATATACAAAAGCAATACATAAATATACTAGTGGTTTAGTGCAGAAGATGAGTTCCCATTAAGTAGCAGTTGAGTTTTCCTGCCCAGTGATTGCACCAGTTCATCCTCAGTGCTGAAGCCAAGTCCAGTGATCTGATTCTTGTTCTCAACCATTTTAACTGTTGACTTTTACACTAGTGTGGTGGTTAGTTAACCTTCTGATAAAACAGGTCAGGATAGATTCCCTTCCTTCTCATTTTATATAACAGTGTGAGCTATAATGCATATTTGTAATTCTATAACCCACACAGCAAAATTTTTACTCAGCTCAAAGGTCCCTGGTCTGCAATGATTTATATTTTCCATGTCATGTACTTGAGGAAATAAGTTTTTGTAACTAAATACCATGATTACAAGTAAACATCTACTGTGTGGGCATCTGCGTGTGTGCATGCAGTTAGGGAGAGCACGGCAAAGCTCGGGGGCTGAGACTGTGGCCAGTTAGTGCTGCTGAGTGCTTGTGAGATACAGAACAAATGAGCAATTAGGGAGCTACTCTGTTGCCCTCTTTTGTCCTGGGAGGCTGATTAGATTGGCTGTGATGTACTCACAGGCAGAGCTCTTTAAGAAAACCCTCTCATATCTTCCTCTGTCCCATCTACTCTTCCTCCGGAGTCAAGTTATCAAGGTGTGTGGTCAAAGAAGGCCGTAAAACCAAATCTAACCTAAAAGGATTAAGAAGGTTGGGTATTTTAGCTAAACAGAGTTAAGTCTGTGAAGAATTTCAAATCTTTAAAGGGTAAGAATCATTCATTTATCATAAATACTGACAACTTTGAATGTCTTGAAAAGCACTATATGAACAATTGTGCAATTACTACTATTATTTAATGGCACAGGGGTCAAACATGCACAATAACACAAATTCATTAAAATGCAAGCAGATAAGAAATACTTATTTAGACTTGGATGTTGTCTGAGCTTTTCATCAGGTTTAGATAAAAATTGAATTGCGCAGCCATGCATGTATGTAAAAAACATTCCTGACAGAATTAAAAACAAAATAAAGTTAAAAAATGAAAAAAATCATTCTTACAATTTGATTACAGAAAGTAAAGCATAGGTTAGTATGCTGTCATATTGAAATGGTTCCTTATAAAACAACACCTTATTTTGATCAAACTCATCTGTTCATGTTTCATTAAAGGTATGGTTGCTAAGTTGTTTTTGAATTTTTTTTAATCTTATTCATTGAAATATAATTGATTTCCTGATAGTCATTAATAAATAAGGTTGTGTGGATAAAAAAGAAACAGTGTCTGTGGCCCTGGCTGGACTGTAATAATGAAATAAAAAATGTTTGTCAGAGTGTAGCCTGCTCTTGCTAGTTTTCCAGGATTATAAAAACTGATGCATTTCATGTGAAAACATTATTACAACTGCAACCCTGCAAATAGCAGTGCTGTAATAAAACAAACCAAAAAATATGTAATTAATTAAATACTTAATCAGTTCCTCCTCTCATCATTAGTGAATTTAGTTCTTCCCCACATTTAGCTGGACTGAAAACATGCAGAAACCTCCATATCACATGGTTGGTTGTGGCTGAGAGAGAACATTGGTTACATATGTATTTTGCAGGCGAAACAGCACAAGCCTGAGCCAAGATGACATCACTAGGGGCCGGCAGTCCAATCGTGTGCCGTTTCACAAGGTGTCCAATTAGGGCCGCCCGCACCTCCACTCATCCATCCGGCCCTATCGCAGTCAGACATGGAAGCCGGTCCAAAAACAGCACGTCTTTGTTTCCACTGGCACCGGCCACTCCACAGAGCTGGCCTCTCATCAGCTCTGATCGCTAACACCCGCCCCATTTTCTAGAACTAATGTAAGATTGAGTCCATGTGTACGGGTGAGCGTTTGGTGTTGCATCTTGTGTGTTTGCGTTTACAGATGATTGAGCCTCATGTGATGCGCTCAACAAGTTTTCCACATTGAACGAGACAGGATGTTTCGCAATTGAGAGGAAAGTTTTGGCCATGTCAGAAGGAACTGGTGATGTTGAGGACTCTAACTATTCCCAGACGAATCAAAACACACCATCAGAGCAGCATCAGGTCACAAATGAGCCAGTCAATCACTCTCTGTATGTGTGAGGTTTTTGTCAATAAAGTGTCAGTCATGTCACATCGAGAATCAAACCTCTCCAGGGAGCAGATCTGATTCCCCCAGAGTCAAGTAATGAGTAATTCTTTGTGTGCCGTGTATGGTGTTACCATGACTATTATGGTCAATCCTCAGGGGACATGACAGAGAGATATGAGCGGTATCTGTAACTACAGAGTCCATGACCCCAGTGTGTAAACAGCGGCTTGTGTTATAAGACAGAGGACGGAACAGGAGAGGCCTCACGCTCCTGCCAAAAAAATGCCACTCTCCTCTGCTTTAAATATTGTTGGCTCAGAGAGAGAGAGAGAGAGAGAGAGAGAAAGAGAGTGAGAAAGAGAGAGAGAGAGAGAGAGAGAGAGCATGGGATGTATTTGTGCAAAACAGTGATCATGTAAAGTAAATTAAGGATAAATTATAAATTCTTAAACATGTGAGAGGGACAAGACAGACATACAAAAATCTGTTCATCTTGTCTTTACTGACATTAAATATTCAAGTGTATTTATTTATATCTATGAAAAAATATATTCTTAAGGGCTGCAATTTCCTGGTTATTTTATTCATCTAATAAATGACCAATTATTTACTCATATGTCTGATCAATTGCGTTGTCAATAAAAAAGTCAGAAAATTGTGAAGCAAAAAATGCAGTTTTCTGACAAATTTTTGTATTTATTTATTTTTTTACATCTTCTCAGCTGAATGAGTCTAACTATCCAAAAATGAACAAAATCCAGAGGGAAACCTCAACAATTTACAGACACAGCCGAGCAACAGAAAAAGAGTCACAGACAACCTATCAAGACACTGCAAGCTGCTGGGACAGCTTCACTTCACCACTGAATACACCAGTTTTAAGAATTAATAGAACAGAATTGTAAAATCAGCAACATTTTGAGAAAGATTACTTGCCTGCAGAATATTTATGAGAGAAAATCCCTATTTTTTTCAACTATTTTCTGCCCATCCATGTGCCCAAATGTATTTGCATCTCTGAAAATGAATTACATCCAGTCATACGAAAGTTAGCCCTGGCGACGCAGTGCTAACTTTCACGCCAATAAACTTTATTTGTTTTAAGAAAAGAGAATGCCACTTCACCATTTCCAAAAGTTAAAAAAGAAAAAGCGGGAATGAAAGAAGTAAATATGAGAGACTGAGAAACCATGAGAGTAGTTACCACTCCACCGCTCTCCTGGGTGGTCCCAGTTCGGAGGAGTATAGACGACAAGCAAACAGGCAGATGTAAACTGTAAACCAGTCCTGCGCTACAATGGCCCAAACTGCTGCGAGCACTGGCCACAGAAACAACATGAGATGACTGCACTGACATTTAGGGAAAGATGATGAGACAATGACAGAAATAAATAAATAAATCAATCAATCAACTGAGCAAAGGAACATGCTGAACAATACAAATATGTTGAGTCACTAGAGGCCAGAAAGAAGGGCGGAGGGAAGAACACAGTTTCTTAAAGAACAGAAGAAAGTTGCTGTTGTAGTAAGTTTCACATACAAACGTTCTATAATTACCTGGAAACCATCGGCTGACTGAAGAGATCAGACAGCCGCACATACACTCACACGCTCACACACACACACACGCATGCTGAGAGCTAGAACAAGTAGGAAATGACACAATTTGCTTGTGATTCCAACTGTCAAACATGAGGACGTTGACCCCAGCTGAAAGGGAGCAGTGTAATCTCATAGCAATCAACTGTATGTTTAAATGGAGCCGTGGCCCAGCAGTTTACCTTGTAAGCAGCAGCACAGAGTTGTGTGGAGGCGGTGGGGGGTGGTTGGGAGCTGGAGGGCTAGGGTCACGCCAGTTAAACATGGGGGAGGGAGCCTCGAGGCTTCAGGGACTGTGTATGGTGACAAATCTTCTCCTGTGGATGACCTGCGCATGTCCGACACACTGAGAGGAGGAGGTATGTGGAGCTGGCTGGAAGACACAGGAAATTACAGCAAACAATCAAGACCTTACATCCTCTCCATGAGACCACACTCTGCTCTGATCACTGACGTCTGTGAGTGAGTGTGTGTGTGTGTGTATTTGCATGTGCACCATGTGGACCAGTGTGCTCCAACCATTTCAGGATCATCATTTAAAGTATAATTACATCTATCATAAAGATGTTTATGCATATTCTATAGTATCAATGGGAATGACCTTCATTTAAATCAATAAATTATTATTTGTTGTCTTTTCTATTTTCCCCTAACCCTCTCATTTGTGAGGTCAGTTGTTTGACTTGATGTCCTGGTTTGCTTGAATCAGTTTTGAGTAGAGTTCTGTTTTGCTGATGGGTCCAGTTATGGACTTAATTTTGATTCCTTTGTATTTTGATTATTTATGGGTGGAATAAACCCCCATCTTTTGAAAAGTGATCATGTGCCTGTTTGTCCTTCAACTGCTTGGTCCCTGACACTGTTATTTTCAATATGAATTATTCTGGACAGCCACTGCACATAATTCCAAATACTTTTAACTTTGTTTAGTGTTAAATCAAAATTAAATCAAATAGCTTGATGCTGCAGGAGTTCAGATCATTTCCTACATTTGTCACTTGCAAATAGTTTGGATCAAGTTTAACAGTGTTCATTAATATAATTTAACAGAATAGAGTAAATGCTCAGATCACAGTCACAGCTCCCTGTAGTCTCTGTGGTAAAATATGAAACTGCAAATATTTCAGAACTTGGTTGGCACAGAGTTCATTTCTAATCATGCTAGTGTAAACCCTAACACAAACTCCTTTGCCCGCATGTGTATTGATTATGAATTTTAGTTTTCTTTGTTATTATGTGAGCAAATACAACCCAAACCAAATGCATGTTTAGATACCACTTGGGGTGGAAGGAGAAAATGTGTTTTGGGGGGTAATATCCCTTTAACAGAGCAATGAGGGAAAAGAACCTCACATTTTAATTACTGTCCTCTCCTCATCTCTTCCTCCTCACCTTCACGTCCTGCCCTCTTAATCTGCCCACTTCCCCTGGCTTCTTCTGTCCTCCCTCCTTTCCTCCACTCTTCCTCCCCTGCCTCGCCCTCGGGGGTTCTCAGGTTACCACGCGTCACTGGCCCAGACAAGCTGGGGATTCTTTCAACGAGCAAATTACAGGCAATTAGGAGCCCAAAGGATAACATTTAGTGTGCAGGGGAAGGCTGAAGCAAGAGCGCAGAGGGCCGTGCTGTGGAACACCCAGATCCTGGAGTGAGTGGGGAGAGACGTGTGCATAAGTGTGTGTGTTTGTGTTATATTAGATGTATGTATACATGTGTCGACTAAGTCCTGATAACCAGTTCCCCAGTCCCGAAGCTATGGGAATCCAAATCTCCTCTTCCTTAGCAGAACGCTGCACACAGAGACACATACGAGAATAAAATAAATCCTCAGCGAAGGGACAGATAGAGTCACAATGGGAGTGCCACACACACAGGAGTGTTTATAGTAGCAGTATGGTTAAGTGAACCACAGCCGTATAAACTGCAGCATTTTTCAGGACCTCTGTGGATCCAAACCAACATGTCCCTGAGTTTTTTAAAATGTGTGTGTGTGTGTGTGTGTGTGTGTGTGTGTGTGTGTGTGTGTGAAACAAAAAGAAAGAGAGAGTAAGCATGTGGACGTCGTGCTGCCATCGTGCATTTACCACTGTGAGAGGAGAGTGAGGAGATTAGATCTGAGCTGGATGAACGAGGAGGAATGGAAAAATGTATCTCAGCATCTCCGCATGACGGGGTTTGATTTCTCAGAGTATCTCAAATGAGTCCAATTTATGCTGGGGGAGCTTTGTGCTAAATGCACATTTGGTTTGTGTTCTGTTGGAGTGGGGTTCACAAGGTCAACCTCATCTCGCTGCTCACTGTTAGATGAGGTTTCACCAAAACAGTGAGGAGAATATTAGAAAGTCACTCCAGATGTCTGTTTGACCATTTATCACAGAGCTTTATCCATCTATTGAATCTTCAGTGGAGCCTTTAAGATCTAAATCTTGGCACATTTCTCATACAATCCATGACAACTTTCTGCATATGGACACCACTCTTTTGGCTACAGAGCCATGGTATGTCTTCAACCGGCTCATTTTTTTTCCTTTCAAGCAGTGGAATTAGCAAACTATTACAGCAAATTATCCTTCATCATAATGAGGTGAAGGAAGAGAGAAAGCGAGAGAGGATGAGAGCAGAAAGAACGGTGCACTCTACAGCTGTGAACAAACCAGGACCTGGAAGAGCTAACATCATAATTCCAGGCCTATCATTGTAATCACAGCTCCATCACAAAATGGATTTTGTCAGAGCACGCCAAGTCCACTAAGAGCTGCTGCAGTTAAACATTAAGCAGCTGGTTCCTCTCTCTCCCTCTCTCTCTCTCCATCTCTCTCTCTCACACACACACGCTTTTGTAAAAAATCCACACAAATAAATGGCCATGCTCTGACTATGGATTTGTGAATAATGCAGTGCATCAGAGTGTGAGTACACATTTGTTTGTGTGTGTGTGTGTGTGTGTGTGTGTGTGTGTGTGTGTGTGTGTGTGTGTGTGTGTGTGTGTGTGTGTTAACTGAAGCCTGGGGGCTGGTTTGGATTAGCTCTGTGTCTTGTTCAATCTGACAACAGTGAAGTGTGCCTCGGTGGCCTGCACTATGGAGTACACCTCTAAATGCCTCTGTGTGTGTGTGTGTGTGTGTGTGTGTGTGTGTGTGTGTGTGTGTGTGTGTGTGGTGGCGGTGGTGGGGTTTCAGGTATTACTCAGGCTGTGGACCTAGGGTGAACTAGTTTTTTATGGTTAGGGTTAGGTTAAGGATAGGGTTAGGTTGAAGTTAGGGTTAGGTTAAGGTTAAGGTTAGGTTAGGTTAGGTTAGGTTAGGTTAGGTTAGATTAGGGGTTAAGGTTGGGTTAGGTTAGGGTTAGGGTTAGGTTAGGGTTGGGTTAGGTTAGGTTAGGGGTTAAGGTTGTGTTAGGTTAGGTTAGGGTTAGGTTAAGGTTAGGGTTAAGTTAAATATAGGTTTAGGTTAAGGCTAGGGTTAGGGTAAGGTTAGGGTTAGGGTTAGAGTTAGGGTTAGGTTAAGGCTAGGGTTAGGTTAAGTTTAGGGTTAGGTTATGGTTAGGGTTAGGCTAAGGATAAGGTTAGGTTAAGACTAGGGTTAGGTTAAGGTTAAGGCTAGGGTTAGGTTAAGTTTAGGGTTAGGTTATGGTTAGTTTAAGGATAAGGTTAGGTTAAGGCTAGGGTTAGGTTTAGGTTTAGGTTAAGGTTAGGGTTAGGTTAAGGTTAGGGTTAGGTTAAGGCTAGGGTTAGGATTAGGTTAGGGTAAGGTTAAGGACAGGCAAGTAGTAGTGATGGTTAAGGTTAGAGTGAGTTTTCAGGAAATCAATGTATGTGTGTGTGTGTGTGTGTGTGCGTGTGTCCGTGCGTCTACCTGCCGCCTCACGGTTGGCTGGGAATGCAGGGAATGCTCCTGGCTCTAAACTCCACCCCTTATCCCGCTGGACTGACCCACTCCAGAGAGACACTGATGGGGAGTGATGGGGGGTTGCTAGTAGGGGGTGGGGGTGGTTGTAGTGACAGTTCAGTAACACTCACCAGAGCCCGCCGTCCCCTGTCGCAGAGTGGCATCGCCCACCCTCAGTGCCAGAACGGGGAGTTTATTTTTTTAGCTCCTGCTCTCCCTAGCGCTGGCTGCAGAGGACCACCGAGCGCGGGGTCTCTCGCTCCCTCTGCCCTAAGCCTCTTCTCCCCCGGCCGGAAAGAGATTTATTGGGGTGGTGGTGGTGGGGGTATGACACAAAAAATGGTTGTGACCTCCACTTAGTTAGAAGTAAACACAGGGCTGTGGTAGTTTAATCAAAAGTGCACGCTCTTCTCTCTCTGTCGGAGCAGCAGGGTTATGGGAGTGCTGTAAACAGGTTGTTGGCTGTTTTAGGCCAGAGGATGGGAATGTAGGGATGTTGAGGTATGGGCCATTTACAATTTCTATAAAATGTGGAGGAAAAGAAAAAAACTAAACTAAAACTGAAATTCTGTTAAAGTAAATCTATTATTTTACTGAGGATGGATCAATCCACACTTACATCTGGTTCGAGTGGTGGAATTCTTCTTTAGGAATGACTCAAAACTTAGGGATGAGATTCCTGTATATCAGCTCACTTTATAATGTGTTTACTCAATGATTATAGATAGCCGGGTATAAAAGCACAACTCATCTTTGAGGATATCTCCGTCTGAAATCAGATCCAATCTTCCTGCTCAGCAATTAAAACACACACCACTAATAACCTACATGTGTTTCTCATCATATTTGTTTTACATGAAGGAAGTCTAGAACACTTGTGTGGCTCATTCAAACTTCTACATTTGGCTCTTGTTTTTAGCAACTTATGGATTTTCAGCTAATTAATTCCCCCTGTCTCACCTTATTTAGTTAGTAAAAAATAAAAGGAACAGCTTCATATGAATGTAAAAATCTGTTCTTACTTTTCTGGAATTTCCAATTCAGTATGTTTTCTCCTTAATTTCTACTGAGTGCTGCCATTATGTATTAAAGACTCATCTCATTATAACCCAGTGTACTGTGATAAAGCTAATTTTGTAACAAATAATATTCAATACTCAACAATCAATTCTTTTGAATGCATTATATTGTTGTAAGCAGATGAAAAAAATTTTTCAAGTGTTTTCAACTTATTCCTGTTAAGCATCCAAAACTAATTTATATTTAGATAATACATGTTATAACATAATGCAGCATCGTTGTAACTTTAAACAAATATGTCCACGTGACTTTTAATCACACTTATATAAATTAAAAATGTTATATTTGTGTATAATTACATGATATAATATATGTTTTTGTAAAAATCTAAGTTTCATTTTACAGTGTTGTCAAGCATCCATTAACAGTTCACACAACAGATAGGGTTTCATAAAAAGTTATAATTGTTTACAAATGTAGTAATAAACACTGACGTATATTTGCACACTATTTGAATGTGTTACAATATGTATACAAACCTATACATTTATATACTGATTCTAAACCACAAGGATTTTTGTATATTTAGTTTTGAAAACTTAAGCATTAAAAAGTAAAGATCCTGCGTTATAGATTAAGCAGTAACATATATGACTGACAGTAATTACATGTTACAAATGAATGTAATAGAACATTTGTGAAATAATTACAAAAACACAAATAAGTAATTTAGATCTGCTTGGTTGTGCAGTAAACAGATGAAAACACAGGTGCAGGATTCTGCTGATACAGAGCAGGAGTGAAGCATCAGTGTTAAATGTCAGTGATTACACCACTGATCTCAGCACTGCCAACAATTACACAATGTTTTTCAGTGAAAACGGCAGGTTTAACTCTGGGACCTCACTGTAAACTCATCTGTTTTCCCCCTCAAAAACACTGTCACTGATCCCGATCCCACCCTCCATATCTCTACCTTCCAGTTAACAAAAGAACTATTACAATAACTTTTTTTTTCCCCTCTCAGTTCCACCTCTCTGCTGTGTTTTGTACACTGGCCTTCCACTGACCTCCCCCTGTCTCCCTGTTTCTCCTCACTCCCTGACATTTTCTTGGTTATGGATTCACTCAGTACAGGGTGCAATGTGGACACAGAGAGATGTCCTGTGCATCTGAAAACCGCACTGACCAATTCTGCAGAAGAGGCCGTGAATAGAGACAGCGCTGTAAACTACCAGCACAAAGTAAACAGACCCCTGCTCCTTCGGGGAGCTCGGATCCAGCCCTCGGACCGGCTGCCTTCACAGTGCAGTGGTTGTGTGCGGCCTGAGCCCGGCCTTCCTGTCTAGACCAGTGGAGATAGGGTCGGTGAAATGCTCAGCTCTGTCTGACAGCTGTCTGGACGTCGGCTGGGGCGTCCATCTTCAACTCATTCCACCCGAGGCACACCATTGCACCTCTGCATACACCCTCGTTTCTTCCATCCCACCCCCTAGGTCCCTTTCCGCTCCACTGCCTGCTTCTTTCTCCTCCACCCTCCATCCTCCACCAATAACTTAAATTGACTGTCATTGTGGAATCTCTTTTGCTCTCACGCATGCGCTCTGTCCTTCCGTGGAGAAGAAGCGTTTATGAGACAGTCCTACAATAAATGGTGGTCAGCAGTTCAGCGTGTTGGCTCGTCCAGCTCTGTAAATATGGATGACTGGGCCCAGCCAGAGGGAAAATGTGTGAGCGTCTATAACTGCGGCCGAATAACTCTGCCAACAAGAGCACCTGGATGGTGTTAATCACAGCTTAACATAAACACCGCTTCAAAACGAGTGCGTGCACGCATACACACACACACACACACACACACACACACACACGACCAAGTGCACATGCACAGTAACTATCTCCTTTGTGAGGACACATACATGCAAGCGGAGTGCCACACACACATTTACTGATGTAATACACACTGTACCCACACAGGAGCATACATCATTTCAGTAAAAGAGACAAAAATACATGGAGCAGAGCACATCCCACTCACCCATTGTTCATAAAGGTAATTTTTTTACCACTTCATTACTCAGTCTGGCTTTCTAACTTCTCATTAACCATTTGCCGTGAGGTGAGGACTTATTTTTGCCCAAAGCGTTCACTGGCGACTGGTGTCTGCAGCCACTCTGACATCATTTTCTGATGATACTAAGGCTGCTTTTAACATTTAGCACAACTCAAAAGCACCTGCAGATAAATGGCAGGTTGTCACAATTAAAAATATGGTGCTATTTATGAGTGAGTGAGTGTGCTCTTGCAATAAGGTTATGACAAAATGTTCTGATAAAGGATAGAAACCAAGAAAACACAACTGACAGTTCTGTTAGTGTCCTCCAACAAGGTCAATGACTTTCTGTCATGTTAAAAACAGATTTCTGACTAAATATGTCAATATTCAATATGTCTTCATAACGTTGAAATATTCTAGTTGAATACAGTGCCAATAATTATGCAACAGTTAATGCAAGTTTAAGCTAGATATAGAACACAGACCATTTAAAGGTGAAGTTTAATGAAACACAAATAAAGGATCAGTTTACATCTTTTAATTTTGTCCTAAAATTGTGATATTTTGTCAATACAACATATGACTTTGTTTTCTTCACAGTACTATTTATTTTTATCATAACGGACCAAAACTAAAATTTTCAATTTTTGTACAGCTACTTTCAGGCTACTATATCAATAGATATTCCTCATTGCATTGAGGTGTATATTGAGTGCTCACGGACACAGACTTAAAGCCTCATACACAGACACACACAAAAAGGGACAGGAGGTGTGATCACCACAGTCTGCTTTTTTCTCCACAAACGCTCTCATGGCACAGGGCCATCCCCAGTATTTATCTCTCTGGGACCTCGACTCGACCATAATAGATCATCCTCATTGTCACTTAAGATACAGTTCGCTCTCTAATACATAAACACACGCTGTCACACGTCAGCCCCTCAGCCAAACCTCTCCAGCGGAGGGGGCCCTTGGTCCAGCATCTCCGTCCAGACTGGATCTGTGTTTGTCGGGCAAACAGAAGTACACGATTGGCCTGGGCGCTGACAGCAACCATGCTTTATTGTCCTGTGTCTGGGCTGAGATAAACACAGTCAGCATGCCACGAGAAGGTTGTGTGTGAGTGTGTACGTGTGTGTGTGTGTGTGCATCAGTCAAATAAGAAAGACATATTATCTGTTTAAACTCCCTCAGTGCAGCCAGGCCACACAGCAGGCCCACTGCTGACACAATCTGGCCTTCCTCTCATATCTGTAATACTTAACATTTTTTTAAAACGTACTTCAAATTTCCATTTTTGTATCAAGTCTCCAGTCTGTAGTTGGACGACTGGAAATTGCCAAAAAGAGTCTGTTGCAGAATGTTGTTTCAGACATACTGAGAATAGCCATATTGATAAGTGCATCAGCTGACAATTTTGTAACATTTTGATATAAAAGCCTTTAGATGTGTTTTCTTTTCTGTCTGTCAAGTTTATCTGTTCTGCCATGCTGTATATTTCCTATCAGCCTTACCGTATGACATTCTCTGAAATGTTTGCTTTCTCTCTGGTGTAACAAACACACAATCTGGCAAACGCATTGTCCAAGTCTCAACCACAACAGGCCAGATCTTGGTTTTCAGGAACAGGTCTGGTTTTCCTGGAGAAGGACATGATGATGGTGGGGTAAGCATAGCTGAACCAGTATTGAAAGCAGCGGTGGGAGAAGAATCCAGAGATCCACAATGGAAAAATACTAGTAGAGGTTGTGTTATCATGGAAATATGCTTAAGAGTCAAAAGTTAAAATACCAGTCCAGAATGGTCACTAGCAGAAACTTGAATTCAATAGATCCAGATTTGTATTTGGATATTCACCAAATTGCAAACACTAATAAAAATCCGTCCCCTAAACATGACTGATATGTCAAAATTGAAAATGTTGAAAAATGCCATAACTAAAAAAAACCTCCTGCAGCTTCTCTCTGCCAAAATTTTATGGATTCTTTCCTTATATCAAATCCACCAAGTGTCGCGGTAATCTGTCGGAGAACGGTGAAAACATAACTTCCTTGGTGGAGGTAAATATTGGATTATCAATAACATAAAAAACTACTTTAAATATTTGATCATTTAAAGTAAAACATTACATATTACAATATTCTACTAGGTAATCATACATTTTGTATGTGAATATATTGAGCTTTTAATGCAGCTGCTGACTATAGCTTAAATTTTTGCATAAAGGACAAGTACCTAAACATAATACTTCAGTACAGTAATGCATTAGATGTAGTACTTTACAAACTTTACAAAGAGAGAATTTTATCTTATCATCTCCCAAATCTTTCTTAGATGATGTATTGAAAAGAATCTCATGTCCTCTTTGCTCATTCCCACTATTGTCTATATGTTTTCTCTCTGTAATTTATATATGTTGCAGATCATCTTGCATTGCAGGGACTTAAGTTTTATGCTCTTTCACAGAGAATGAACCTGTGACCTTCTCTTTCTGGGAGGCACTGCAGTGGTCTCACTTCTCCTGTGGAGCCAGCTGGAGTGTCTTCGCCTTCAGCCCATTAGCACTCTGTACATCCAGCTGTGTCTCGGCCAGACAACAGGCCTGATCCACAGCACATTACCAGCTCCTCCTGCTGCACATCTCACATGTAGATCAACCACACACAGAGAGAGGTAGTAAACCAGGATCAACAAGTTCTTTCTTTTATTGTTTAAGTCCTCACTTTTACCCTGGCATGTGCGGACACACACATACATACACCCTTGGCGACCTGTGTGGTTGTGAGGCCCTAGACCAGACCTCCCCCCGTCTACTCACACATTGATTAACCCTGAGAGTGTTTGGCCATTAGAGCCTGATCTACAGAAATCAAACCAATATGTGAACTCTGTGATTAGTGTCAGAAGTATTACAACGCCTTTCACTCAGAAACCAGAGCGCCGTGCATTCCAGTCCTGCTCCCCATATCTCTGGCATGAAATACAAATACACTACGATGAGGGAGAGAAGCACAGGAGAGATGCGGGGTGGGGGTTATCGAGCAGCTACATTTTTTCCATGTCAATTTGAAGAACATGTCACCCCTGGTGCTCCCTCTCTCCCACCTTCTATTTCTCTCCCTCTCTCGCAGACAATCAGCTATGAAAATATTTCTCCGTCGTCAAATGTCCAGGGGCCACTAAGGCAACACAGCTCTCCCCAGTGGGAGGCAGATCACAGGAGCAGCATGCACTCTACCTGCTTTACTGACAGACCTCCCTGAAAAGCACCGGCTGCATTTCACCTGTAAAAGGCAGCCACCGCTGCATGAATACAAGCCAATAACCCCACAGGGCGAAGGGCAGCAATACAACAGAGGCTTTCTACACGGTGCAGACTGAGCCCCCGACTCTGAGCACCAGCCAAAGATATATAAAAGTCTCCTGTAACATTTACAGTGTCCAAAAAAGCCACGGACAGGAAAGAAGAAGAGACAGCGGGGCAACAGTACAATGGCAGGGGTGATGGAAGGATGGGGAGGCAACAGGAAGAGGTTTCACCACACACTGCATGGGTGATGAGGACAGTGGCAATGTGCTGACTGGAAACTGCAGGACGGTCACTTTCCATGTAGACCAGACATGTCCTTAAAATTAGATACATTTGGAGGAGTTTCTGACCTCAGGTTGAATATTTCCTCTGGAGACAGCACTTTCTCGTGCAGCATAATAATCTAAATTGCGTCGAGTCATGATTGAGATATGATATCATGTATCTCTCTCAGGGCTGGCTGGCATGAAGGCAGAGGCCAAGCAGGAAGTTAGCGATAGGGAATAAATTGTTAAGAGGAAGGAAATGTTTAAGTCCAGAGGGATGATAGCTGCTGATTCTGCCGTTACACACCTCTTAGGACAGTTTAAGACGCTATCGTAGCTGTGCAAACTATGCTACACTCAGGGACATGACATATCCAATCATGTTTCAGCCACATAAAAACTGTTGTATTTGCTGCTGTGTGTCACTTCAGGAAAGAATCAATGCTTAATTCTTACTAATCCAGTTTTGCAGAATTCATTTGCAGAACAGAGTGTCACACGGGTGTTGGGCTTTATGCTTAATTTACACTCAAGTGCGCCTGGAGCAAGGACCTGGGACACGTTATGGAGCCTCGACAAGTGACAGTGGCAGATCTACGATTTTTCTAATTCAGAGACCTCAATTTTCACAGCGGGAACAATTACACGTCCAACAATTTCTGATTCAGTCCGGTACAAGGTCATTCCTTATTTACCTTGAGCTCTATAGCTGTGAGCAAAGCAACAGATCATTGGATATATTTTGAAAATGGTTCCTTGTTCAAGCACATTGAGTTCTTCAAAAAAGACAAGACAATACCAGTTCTTCACAAATTGTTATATTTGTTGTTAATATTATTAATAGGTGACAAGTTTACTGAACAAATAAGACTATTGAGAGGACAGGGGGACCTCAGGGGCTAATCAGATTTCAGCTGGAGCCAGTGCCCCCCTGGTCCTGCTCCTGGATCCGCCCTGACCAAAACACTTCACATGAGACTGTAGTGAACATTCAGAGGCACTCCGTCCTTCACAGTGTTTAGGAAGGAGCCGTGGCAGCCTGTGAATCTACTATGAATCAGTTTATATAATGTGTATCAGGTTTATACGCATGATAAGTGTCTGTTCACTGTGAAATACACAGTGCTGTACAAAAAGAGGCTTGTTGAATAAGTAAGTAAGGACACTTTAAAATAGATTGAGTGATGCCATTTGGAATTGTTACAGTGCAGAATAGTGTAAAAATTTGCATGACAACTCTGGTTTTTAAAATGGTGCATTTTAATTTCAGCAAAAATAATTAATTGTATGTTCTTTTAGTGGAACACATAACATATTTTTTATAAATGTGCTGTTACTAAACTTTCTTTTATTTCTTAGGTTACCTCATAATTTAGATTTTATCCAATGGCATTCTTTTATATTATTTGTACTATTCTATTCATTTATTTCTTAACACAATGAACATTTAAATGTACTACTACTCCTACTACTACTACTAATAATAATACATTTTGTCTATTATTTTATGCACACAAGAAGGGGCTCACTTAACCAAACAGTCTGGTCCTTCCTGTACACATGATGCAACATACCAGCTTTAATGACAAGTTTTTGGGTGTGTAAGGCGGAGTGTGCTGCCCAGGCTGGAGGGTGCACATGTGGGACCCATCCCTGCAGTGGAGAGCTGAACCGGTGGAGGTCTGGAGCTCTTCTCTTCACAGGTTTAGTCTATGTGACTACAGGTCAACAGGCCCCACATCTGGACTTGACCACCGTCAGCATTAACACAGTGCTGAGACACGTGCCGCACTGTGCCCATCACAGAGAGTATTAGAGGACAACACAAGCTCCTATAGGCCCAAGAGGAAGGATGGTGAACAGACACTAGAGTATGTTACGTAAGTGTGTTCTGAACTATGCACATAAAGCATCACATTTTTCCGTAACTAAACCACCCATATACAGGAGCACAAAACTTTAAGTGCCCTCATATTTCACAGTTCAGAAATGAGTGAAAATGTATCTGTGTGCATGTATGTGTGGGGTTTGCAGCTATGATGTGAGGAGCCTCACTGGGGTGTTAGGGGGTAGTAAACAGATATGGAGCAGAGCGGACCCTTATGGTCTACCTACCAGCAGGCCACTCACAGTTCACTACACATAGCACACTGGGGTACTCTTTTTATTCTTCACTTACTGTCTGTCTGTCTGTCTCACACACACACACACACACACACACACACACACACACACACACACACACACACACACACTTTCTTCATCTCTCTGTCCATATGTTTCACCTCAGAGTAGGACAGTTTCACCAGTAAGAGACAACTTAGTCCAACTACACCAGAATTTGCATTTAGCCCTCTACAGACATTTTTTTGGAAATTTTCCAGACTTTTTGCCTTTCACATATGAGGAACGCAGCAGGAGATGGTCCGGAACTAACGTGTTCACAACAACAGGAAAATGTATGTAACATTCAGGGGAGGGGTGGTGCCTGGGATGCATGAAGGAGGCAGGACATGCCGTAGAAATTCTTCTGCTGAAAGCTCAGTGTTTTTATTTACAGCACATTGACACCATACCACCAAACACTCCCTGAGGTCTTCTGAGATATTCTTCCAATTTTGCATCTGTTACTTAATCAACATCCCTGTTTACTCACTGGGAATTTCCTGAAAATGTTCCTGCAGTATTCTCAACCGGACTCACTCTGGACATTTTACTAGAGGTGGTGGCAGAAAATGTCACAGAAACTTACTTGGACATTTACACTCTTACATACAGCCACTCCGGAAGATTCCAGTGCATGTCTGAAAGCTGCTTTTGTATCAGCAAATGATTAAATATTCTTCAAAGTCAGTAAAGCCTCTGACTCTAAGACTTCTTTTTTCATAAGCAATCAAAAATGTATGAGCCACTACATGGTTTTTCCATCACCTCTCTTTTCTCTCCCACTCTCTCTGTCCTTTGTGACACACGTGGGAGAGCAGAAGCATCTAAATTCGCATGTGATGGTAAAATTCCTAGCAGCCTCCCTCGGATGTCCCCTCTTCCTGCTATTCTATATATGTCACCAGGCCTTTCGGAGGGGGGCGCTTATGGGAGCTGTGCTGGCGAGAGATTTGTCTTTGCACACTCACGCACACTTGGCATGCACATGCTTGAATATACACAAGCATACACAGATGCCTGACACACACACACACACACACACACACACACACACACACACACACACAGGCACATCCACAGAGGGGATGAATGTGTGGGATCGGCTGCAGGGTCCGGGTATGACCATCAGGAATGCCAGCCAAGGGTTGTGGTCTGACACCTCTCGCCGTCTGTGTCGCTGTCAGCCATGGGAAACACTGTAGCCCAGGAGAGCTCTGGCCAGAGGGTGACGTGATGGGGCAGGATGTGTTTCCAGTGGTGAGGTTTAACCATGTATGTGGACATGCTCGGAGGCCTGTAGAGGAAATTCTCAGCACCCCTTGGCCTCTTCATTTAGTGGGTGTTAGTAGTGGTGTGGCCCAGCCACAAAAAAATCAGCTCCTTCACCATGAAACTGTATACCTATATTTTATTTCAGTTTCACCTTTTAACAAGATAATTTTACCGGACATCTTTCTTGCTATTTGGCATTTAATGTACTTTTTCATGCTAAATAGACTCTGACAACCCAGAAGAACAGTAACAGGCCCCTTGGTGGCCATATAGTAGCTTAATAATACTACTTGGAGTGATTCTTCCAGTTCTGCTGTGGAAATTATGACTTCTTCCTGTTGCCCTCTATAAATCCAAGCCAGTCATTGACGTTCAAAAGCAATCTGGAGTTCTAGTTGTTCTCGTTGAACCACGCGTTGATTTCCTCTGACAGGAGTATAAAATGGTTTCTGTGCTTAATGGACTGTGACAATCCTTCAGAGTCTCACAACACAGCCACACGTTTTTAATCAAACTGTACCCTTCCACTCATTCTGCCCTTTCTTTCTGCCCCTCACACAGTGTTTATATCTCGCTCCCTCTCTGTAACTTATCCCTGCTCTCTTCCCTGGCCCTGAAACCCTTTTTTTTTTTTTTTTACCTCTGATAGAATTAGAGAGTCCTTGAACCATGGTGATCAAACTTCCTGAAGCAATTACTATTAGGCAGCAGTGGCCAGAGTGTAGCTCAGAGTGAGCTACAGAGGCGGGAGGCTGTTTATACGGAGCCTAGTGAGGAGCGTGGTGACACCCACACTAGAGGCAGCCAGAGGTGTTTTCAGTGGGATGGCAGAAAGAGGGTGGGGTCAGTGTGGTTTCTGGGACAGAGGGGGCACCAATCTGTTTTCACAGCATCCAAACTGTCAGATTTTACCCGCATGGTATGAAATATTAGGAAACGTTCCATTACAGACAGAAGTAGTTCAGCTTCACGTGGAAAGTCGGAGGTCTAGTAACACAATGTAAACAGAAAAACAAGGAAAGATGGCCAGATGAAGAGAGGCAGGTTGAGAAATGATATAATAAAAAAACTGGGATCCTCACACCCACATCAGTTGGGAAGATTTTCCCCTTTTCACACTATGCATGGTAAACATGTGTCACACAAGTAAGAAACAGAATTCAAGAGTAGAGAAGAAATCTGTTTTGTCTTGCAGTGTTGGATTATACCACTCTATCTTGAGACTTTATCAATACTAATACATATAACAAACTTTAAGACTAACATGACTTATTTTTCGTCTCTCCTGTCATTAAGGCATCATCCTCCTGTTCATCAGCACATCACTTTGTTCAACATCATGTTTTTTGAGACAAATACAAGCATAAACCAGCTGTTTATTTTTGGAATGGTCTGCGCTAAATCTAATTTGTGCAGGATGAGTGCTGGGAGACCCAGGAATCCCCTGCAGCCTTGGAGGAGGAAAAAGAGGTATGTGACCCCTGGAGGTCAGCGGTCCCCTCTCCTGGGTTACAGGGGCTCATGCAAAAGGGCTGGGCCAGGGTCACAGGTCAGTTGGCTCGCTCATTCGGCTCTGCCCTGGCGCCTGCCGGCACAGCCCTCAATTTGTAAAGCGGTAGAGTGTGACCCCAGAGGGCCTCTTCTGGCTTCCCTGGCCAAACACAGGTCTTAAACACTACCAGCCTCCCCCTGGTCCCCTCGTCTCCCCTTGACTCCACCAGCCTAGAACCAGTTTAAAACACGTGCGTGCACACACTCAACACCAGTCCATCCTTAATAAGAGGAATTACCCCAGGCAGGGGCAGAAGACAAGGGGAGGTGGAAGCAGGTATGCCGCCATCTCCACCTCATTACTTAGTGGATTTATGTAGGATCATATGCCCTGTGTGCAGTGTGCACTAGAGTGCTTAACTCCTTGACCTGAACTGTAAATAAGTAAATTAATAAATACAAAGTCATAAGGTCAGGGGGATAGAGGGGGATAGAGGTGGATATGACTACAGCTACCCTCGATAAAGCCTTTCTTCTTGTTCTTTGGTAAAATCCAGGTAGCCTCCAACGCCTGACTCTCTACTTCTGAGTGAGCTGTTTCTGATACTGAATGTTACAGAGAGGCCAATTATCCCGGCCAATGAGGACAGGCCTCTGACAGCATAATTACAGGCAGCCTTGTTGTGCAGCCTGGGTATGGCTCCCAGTCACCCAGCTTTTGGGAAAAGGAGATGAGTGGAAGGCAGAGTCGGAATAGGGGCTGGGTCTGAGGGTGTCTTAATCCACCAGGACCCAATGTCCTCTCTTGTCCCAGGCTCTGGGGCCTCTCCATGGGCTGCTGAGTGTCGGAGCTGGGGCCTGATTTGGCCCAGCTGGAGGAAGCGGGTGATCAGAGTTCAGTTGGTGCAGACACAAGTAAAGTAAACAGCCGTGGTCACTGGGCAGGCCGTTAGCAGGCCTCGGACAGATGAGCAGGGGGCCGGGAAGACCACACACATACATGTACAGCCAGACCACACAGGGGCCGGGGCTCAGGGGCCTATGCACGCAAGCACACGCCCCATCAGCAGGGATCCCCTGTGGGCAAAAGCATGCTGCAGGTCAGGGCGGAGAAACACTGAGCATAGAGGGAGAACAGAGACTGGCATGGAGCTGGCTCAGGACCCTCTGTGAGTCTGGATGAACCTTTACATATTCATATGCCTCAGTATGTGAGAGAAACTGGCAGGTCTGACCCAGTCACTGGACACATAATCCTCATATAGTGTAGAGCTGCTGTAAGGGAGAGTAAACACAAACAGGAAGAGATTCATAAGTACGCTACTTTTCCACTGCCAATTTTTTAAGTGCAGTCTGGAGAGTGTGCATGCCTCCATGTTGGAGGCACGCACACTCTCTTCTGGGGAAATAACACACGTACATTAGCTGGGAAATCGCATCCTCTTTATAAACCAAAAGTCACAGTGGTGGCAAATAAACGATGGATGACAAGATTTAATTTTGAAATTCGAGTTGGAGTTATTTGCGCCAAGGGAAATCAGCTTCATTAAAGGGACCTTGTTTATTATTTAATAAATGATTTGTTGCATTGAGAGCTTGTTACAGTGAATATTACAAATGCTATTATAGTTATAATTCAATATAATGATTTGGGACAAATACGTGGATTTAGATGACCTGAAATATCTCTAAATCTCCAACTTTATATTCAAGTCACTGAGATGTTCTTTCAAATAAAAATAAGACAGTGTGTGTGTGGTGGGACGGATAATATTAAAGACAATGTACCTGTGTATTAAAACAACACAAATACCTGACCATGCAAATGCACTAGAAACATTCATGAGTGAACTGACAATGTTGTTTGTAATATATAATTCTTAAAATTGTATTTAAATCAGAAAAAAATGGTTTTCTGTGTCTCCCACACAGACACAGTTAGGACTTTGGCAAACACATTAGGCAAAATGCAAATAAATATATACCTCATAAACACTAAACACACTCTCTCTTTTACACACACACACACACACACTCTTTCCACCATTCCACATAACCATCAGTCTCTTTCTTTATCTGGACAGTGTCAGAATGACCCATGGGAGAGGCCATGCATGCATGCGTGTGTGTGTGTGTGTGTGTGTGTGTGCCTAACATAGGGTGGAGTGTGGAGTAATGCTCTCAATCACAATTACTCCCCGCTGCCACCAGTCATGCCGCCTGCCTCACATCACCTTACCTCGCACGCGCATACACACACAGACACACACCAAAACACAAGGTCAGCGTTTCCACTGGAAAGACACGATGTACTCCGAGTTCAGCAGCAAGTCCAAGCTCACCTCCACCGAGGATCTAGTGCAGCTGTCAGAGGGATCAGGCAGAGCAGGGCTGGACTGCACCATCTGCCTGCTTACAACACACACCCTCCTGTGTATCAGTAATCCTCAGCACCCTGCCTCCCTCTTCTTTCATCGCTTATCTCCACATTTAATACCACATTTATGATAACGAATGACAGGTAGCTTGGGCTGTGATCCCTCCTCATCTGGCCTTCATCTCATAATGGTACGAGCTGCATTCTTCCCTCTTGCACAGGGCCCTGCAAGCCTTGATAAATCTAGATGGCAGGGTGGGCAAACCACTGGCTAAAAGTTTTTCTGGCTGTAAAAGAGGGTAGTTGAGAAATATGTTCTAAATGAAATATATAGCTCACATGTTTTTTTAGTAAGATACCATATGAGTGAGAGCATTGTGCATGTGAATGAGAGGAGGAACAACCAGCAGCACTGCTGTATTGTCTCGAGATGCATTGTTGAGATGACCCGGAGATTCAAGGTCTTTTGGAGTAAAAGGAAAGACTCGTGAACAGAGTCTGAATTAATGCTGACGTTTGCTACAGGGGTGGATTTGAGCTACGCAGAAGTTGTCGGTTTATGTCTGGGGGTCTGACCTGACAAGGATATGGTTATGTGCTTGGTGTCTGGACAGGAGGCCGGGGTCATGGGGGGGATAAGAAGTGGCGGTGATCTGAGGTCATGGATGTATGTTGGAGGAAAAGGATCTGCCACAGTCAGTAAAGGTTGTAAATACTGTTGTTGGGGCAGACATATGATTTAATGCTGCGATGTTGAGATTAGGTCAGAGTTATGGGGAGTTCAAGGGGTCTGTGGCAATGAGGAGTGGGGATTCAGGGCAGCTGGACACTTGTCTGCAGTGTTAGGAGCTGTTGAAGGCCACAGAGCTGTAATATACGGCTGTCAGGTAGAAAGGAAGAATAACACAGACACTGTCCTTCCTGACTTGCCACAAGAGCGTCTGGGCACTAACCGGACGACATGGCCGGGTCATGCCCTGTATGCAGACTGAGATGAGTCTCTCACACACTTAAGTCAATGTATGGGAGACACTTAATGACATTTATTTTACAAAGACTGACTCCACAACAAGTGTCTCTGAGACTGTAAAACAAAGAAGAGACTGCTTTCAGAAAAACAGCCGTAAAGATAATTTGCAATTATATTTATATAATAATAAGAATTAAGAGATAGATTATGTTGAAAATTATTGTTTTTGCATAATTGGTATTATATAAATATATTTTCAATCCCAAATTAACTCTGGCAAAAAAGACATTGTTTTATTTGAATAAAACCTTTTAGGGTATTAAAAATATAGTATTTTCCATCTCTTTTTCAGTTATTACAGTGTCTCCTATATTGTCTTCTATTATGTCTTCAATTGAACTGAAAAAAGAAGCCTTGGTCCAAATACCTCAGAGGACAAAACATTAATATAGCCCATAGTTTTCAAAGATCTGAGGCTGTTGTGAGACGGAGCCTGATAAAAGTGTAAAAACTTTGGCTCTGACTCATCTATTGTTTGATCAGAGTGGAGAGGTCCTCTGCTCTCTAAATTGGTCCTTAATGAGACTTGCACGTAGGCCACTTCCCTTTGACCCCCAACATCTCCAAGCTTGTCCCGCGGTTCCTCTTCGGAAAAGGAGGACCAGCAGCTTGAGGAAACCTTGCTGAGAGAGTAAGAGGAAGAGAGAGACAGAAAGAGAGAGAGGGAGAGATTTTTTCAAACATGGCCATTTGGTCCTGAAATGCAACAACACACTTCCCGTCAGAACTGCTGCCAAGTGCTACGTCATTTAGGTATGACAAACAATGAGTGTGTGTATGTGTGCAGATGGTGACCTCTGAAAAATGCCACATCTCTACATGATGATATAATTGTTTAAAATATTACAGCCAAGATGTCGTCTAGGTTTTAGAAGTTTAAAATTGGTATGATCCTATTATTATTATTATTATCTTACCCATTACCTTTCCTTACATATACAATCAATATGTAGCTACAGGAAATAAGGCTATTATCACTAGTAGTATAAGAACTGAGAATAATATTAAAATAAGTGGTGATTGGGAAGTTACTGTTGTCACATGTATGTCTCTATATTGTAAGACCTAAAGTTGTTTGCATTATAACAGCGGTCACTAGTAAAATCCATATCATGGACGGATGGACTCTATGTTCCCTCTATGTCTGGCATTTTAACAACCTCCAGCCTTCCCTGCTCACCAGATGATGGCTTCTTTGTTTTCTGTTAGTATTGCTGTCTAACACATCCAGCAATGTCGACGCATTGCTCGGGTTATGACCAAACACATTACGCATGAAACACAAAAGTCTGATCTTAAAATAGCACCTGGAGATGAGGAACAGACGGCTGTATCACTGTCTCAGAAATGAAGAAAGGAACGGCCTGTGCATGTCTCATCCACAATATAATAATTTAGTTTTCATGAAAAATTATCGAAAACAAGTTAATGATTAGCCCATAAAGCTTATATTTTTATATTATGTAATCACAAAATCAAACCCAAATAGGCTTAGAATTAATAACAATAATCAAATTGTTTCACAGTGAGTAACTTTGAAAGATTATATTTCTACTTTGCATTTTGGGGAAGATGGGTGATTAAAACTTTGTTGGAAATTCTTTTGGTTTAATCAACACAGCATGTAAAAACTATTTCAACAAGTTATTGTCTTTTCTTTAAGGAACTTCATTTGTATTTTTTTTATTGTAAACACTTTGACAGACAAATAAGAAACAACATCACAGTATATGACTGTTCACCGTTTAATGTTAACAGAAGCACATGCACACACAATATGAAGTTGAGTGTGTAACAAAGTGTCAGAGAAGGGTTTACAAATATGACCCTCTAGATGGCGTTAACATGCTTTGAGGGTCTGATATCTCAAAACAGACACTTGACAGAAACAGAAAATTAAAAATAACATTTGTAATTTGCATTTAAATTGATTGACAAAAATACCAGAGTATCTTTATTTCACATGTTTATGTCGGCGTTGCACATGAACATGTTTGTGTGCAGGCCATGGCTGGTAGGTTGCTTGCTGACTAAAGTTGCAGTGCAGCATTAAAAAAAAATATTCATAGAAAAAATGCTGTAACTCATAAGAAACATGTGGTGAATGATATGAAGAAAAGAATAAATATCTATGAAAATAGAAAAATCTGCAACTTGGAGCATCTCCCCCTCCCTCTCTTGTTCTCTCTCAAACAACACGCGCACACACACACACACACACACACACACACACACACACACACACACACTCTGACCGGGTCATCATTCAGACACTTTGGTGTGCCTGTTGCCCTTTCACATATTTTCACATATCGGCTGCACTTAATGCTCATAATTGATGCATCTGTCTGTCAGCCGACAGCACATGATTGGGCTAAAACAGTCCTGCGGAGAGAGAAAACGAGGGGGGTGGGCGAAGTTGGGTTGGCTGCATGAGGCAGAGTCTCACAGACCCCTTATATCTAATGATTTGGAGTCTCAGGGTCCCAGGCTCCATGGCTGTGTGGTCCTGAGTGCACACACAGCAGGCTCAATGAAAAGCACCGCCCCCCCCCCTCTGGGACAGAAACAACATTCATTCTCTGGATCAAATAGCAGCATAACACTCGAGTCGACATCAGATCTCACTGCGGCACAAAAGAACTGTTGTGTCACTCTGTATCAAACAGAGACAAGCATTTAGTCAACTTACAAGGTCGCCGTCACCACAACGTGCAAACACCTTTATCGGGTGAAAGGTTTTCACATGTGATTCCAAGTTACAAGGTTTTGTGTATAGAAAATAAAAAATGTTCAATACCTTATTATTATTTTCTTTTTTTACAAAGGAATGTTTTAATTGCTTTAATTTTTCTCATGTGCACAACTTTTTCCTTCATCTATTTATAGAAACAGTGATGGAATACAATCCTGAGGCATCCAGAGATGGAATAAAAGCCAAGAGGATCTGAGTGATTGCTACTATAAAACGTCTCCCAGGCCTTGTAGAGCTGTAAAGGACAAAGAGAGATAGTTGGACAGGCCTGTTCTCAGGCTGCAAACAGGCGTCTGGCTGCCTTCAACACTGCTCTACCTCTCTCCTTCTCTTTCTCTATCAGTCTGGGTCTCTTTCTTTTACTCACTTTCTTTTTGTTTCTCTTTTTGTCTTTTACTCTCTTTCTCTCTGCCTCTTTCCCCTCCATATGTCTTTCAGCGAGGCTTCTCTGTGTCTGAACTTCTCTCCATATAATGAGCATCGAGCGCTGGTCTGACAGGGCTATTTAAAGGTATGCGAGTGTGTGTGTGTGTGGACTGGCAGTTGTTAATGCAGAAGTCGGGGGGGAACAGAAACCAGTGTCCCTCAAGTGTTGGATGGGGTCACAGAGAATCAGGGGTCTTCTGTGACCCATCACGTAGAGCAGAGCCGTCGGCAGGGAGTTATCACACCATACTGTCATTCACAAATCAACTGCTCCACTCACACACGTATAGGAATGACAGACTTTTCCTTGAGTTTCTGTTTAGCTGTTCAGCACCACATATGTCATGAGCTATAGAACAAAAACGCAACTATCCAACTTTATTTTTTATCCATCCAGTTGCCCCTTATAAAAGACACAAACGTGCATGCACATAAAGGCCTATAAACAAAATCAAGTACTGACGTCACAATCGGAAAAAATGGGGTGTTAACGTACCATTAAAATGATGTTGAAACTAAAACGTATGCTGTACGCCACTTCACTATTAAGGTCAATAAATTTTCAAAGTTTCTAAATCGGAATTCTTCTTCACATGCAACCGCTCTAGTAGATTATGAATCACAGCCATTAAATTCAGATTTACCAAGATTCCTTTGCGCTCGTAAGAGTGGATCAGTGCTTATGTGGGTGATGTTCAAGCACTTCAACTCTAGTGTTCTGTTTGTGTTGCATGTTCTTCCTCTCTATGGTTGTGTGAGTGTGTATGCGCTGGTGGTTGGGGGAGCAGCACAATATGAGGAGAATTCATGTTAGTCAGTGCTCAGAGAGCTGGTCTCAAATGTCTGTTTTCCTGACGCGTGACCCATAAATATTTGAAGTGGAATGGGCTGTGCTGCGTTGTAGGACAAATCTAATTAACCCACAACTTCCTCAGGGTTCCTCCGTCTCCAGGGCTGCGTGGGTGTTTCTTACATCGCCATTTCACCTCCCTAAAGGGGTCTGACTCGTCAGTTAGGCCACTCAAACACTGATATATCAATCATTGATTCTGGCCTTGGTGAAGGAGATGAGGACGTTTATATTGGTTAATGTTCATCCCACATTCTACAATTGGCTTTATAAGTGTCAAGGATTTACTGAAACTAACAAAGAGTGTTAATATAAGAAATTGTTTAATTATGGTGCAGAGAAAGTGTCATGTTGTATTTTGACACAGCAGCGTAAAAGATGATAGCCTGTGTTTGGAGAGTGTTGTCATTGTGGTGAGACAGAAAAGAAAGATAGAGGCAAACATCTGACCAGAGACAACCTTTTTTTCATTCTGTCCTGTTTCTCATCAGACGATCCATATAAAGTTCAAATTACGACTTTTGGCATTGTCCTTTACTCCGCCTCAGCCTGTGTGTTAAGTACATAACGACAGTAGCCTATGATTCAGTGCAGTATACATCTTTCCCTTCTCTGTTCTCAATCTGACCCAGGCAGGAAACACAGTGCCTCCAAAATACTAAAGTGCTGCTGATTCAAAGATAGTCTTCTATCCTTTTAGCCAGATGAGACATGAGGCCTCTTCTCCTTAAAAACCGACGCTGGAACGCCCAATTGAAAAGACGGCTTGGGTGAGGATGCAGGGAATGAAAAGCCGTGCATGGATCTCATTCCTGAGGCCTGGGGTTGCTGATTTCATTAGAGTGCACCACACTATTAGAGCCGCCTCAGTTTGCTTTGCACTCGCTCTGAGCCTCACATTTCCATAATGCAGCAGGGGATTCAGTTTCACACGAGAGGGCCACGCTCAAACCATTTCCACCGTAAACCGCTTGCTTAAGTTATTATAGTTTTTCACAATAAATATGAAGGGGAATGTGGCCAGCGTCTCGTTAGAGGAGGTTAGCTCAAAAGCCATGTCGACCCATTTGGCATGTTCCTGTTGGTACGGTGTCATGTGTTGACTTAGATGAACTTGAACCCTCCGTCTTTAGCACGTGTCACTACTTTCTTAATTTTTTTTTAATCCGATTTGTGGCAGCCATCTGACAAGTGTGTGCTCTTTGGCAGCTGCATGAGTTTAAATAAGGTGAACAAAGGTACTGCGTTGTCAGTTATAACAGGTAGGTATTCATTTCCATAAAATATCCCCAGACCTGCGAGGAGGAGTGCAGCCTCCTCGGACACCAATGAGCTCTGTTCGGGCCTGCGCGCTCTGCCAGCAGTTATTACAGTCACAGACAGAGGACTAACGCCTGCTCCAGATGTTCCAGCACAAGCAGCAACAGGGAATTGGATGAGACCTTGAATTAAAAAGCATCACACACAGAGCATATAGTTCACTTCCCCTGTGCCTCTTAGAAGTGCTATTCCATTTCACTGCATACCACCAACAGTGTAGCACTGAGGCAGGATAATGAGAAGGGCCAATTAGGAGCTGTTGGACGGGATGAGAAGTTTCAGAACAATACAGCCTTTATTGTGATTTCTCAGTAGTGTCAGCACAGCCAGCGTGTGCGTTCATTGCTAAAACTGTCTATGGAATAAAGTCATC